>NW_022436967.1:22525826-22713379 GCF_009761245.1 Sapajus apella | reverse complement strand
TGTACGTTTTTAAGTATAGATATTTCCAGTTTTTATTAGCATTGTGCTGCAATAAGATATTTCAATTAAATTATTTGCCTTCGAGTATACAATATAGATGTTTTCAGTGTTATTTTTATCAGCATTGTGCTTCCATAAGAGATTTCAATTTAATTATTTGCCTTCAGGGATTATCAGACTTTCAAAATAGTAGCATATATAACTGTATTTATAGTAATATAACATAATATATTTATTCTAGATCTTACCCAAAAGGCTGAGAAGTGATCCAAATAATATATTTGAATTACAATGTTATTATCTGTCATATATTATGTTTAAAGTAAAATAGTATGTCTTAAAAATCATAGGCTAAAATTATTAAATTGCATTGAACACTCTAAAATGCAATAGAGGAAAATCTTACTATTTTAGTTTTGAGCCATATGAAAATTAAAGTTTCTGTAATTATATACCTATGTATATAACACAAGGTGATAGTCTGAGATGCAGGATTATTTCTTATAATTTATCCTCTAGGTATCTAAGAATTAGGCCTAGCCAATCTGAACACAGTGCCTATTGCCTGAGAAGTGGTCCTGATTTACCTTTGAACACACTAGGAAAGGCATTTAGATTTAAAACATTTCAAAATGAATGAGAAAAATATGTAAATAATCATGACTTTCTGAGATTATACTGTTTATTTTTTGCTCTTTACTTTTTCTGAACCAAATCATACACGGTTTATTTATATGAACATCTACAAAAACATACACGTATAGGCACATTAATGTTACTGTGCCTATATGTGTAACTTTTATTTAACTGTCAGCTTTATATAATCATTTTCTAAGAAGTATTGTTAGGTCATTGTAGACTTTTAATTACCTTAGTACTAATAATCATTCTAAAGATTAGAGGGTTACCCAGGAATTTCAGAAAATGTGTGTAACTTAACATCAAAGTACTTGTAATGTTATTGTAATTATATTGTTTATCTAAGATAATATTATACATCAAAAATTAAACAAAGTTTAAAGGTTTAATTAGAACAAGATCTTTGGTCCACATGGCTTCAAAATCATCTGAATTTTTTGAGCCATTTATGGAAGACAGTAGTATTTTTAAATATAATATAAATGTTCAAGGTCCATCTTTATGTTTACATAGCCTAAAATTTTAGCTTAAGTAATTCAAATGAAATGATTTACAATAGTAAGGATAAGAAATATAGAAATTAAGTGTTCCATCCAATTCAGCTTTTATGCAAAATCCAAATAATTTATTGAAAATATATATTACGCTAATAAACAATTTTCCCTCTAGGAATGCATAGTCACCACAGAGATAAAACAATATTAAGTTATCTTTAAGCTAATGAGATAAAACAAACTTGTACTAAATGCCATAAAATAATTTACTTTGCCAAATTATTCATTTATAAATGCATGTGAAGTAAATTTTGTTCAAAGGGTAACTTTTAAAAGTTGTAAGTTTTCAGTTATAACTGATTTCTATTCAATATTTTTGAATTAAATGCAACAATTTTCTGATTCTTAACTGTCTAACTTTAAAATATGCCTTTTGCCAAAAGACAAACACAAGTACATCCCATTTTTCTTTTTTTTTTTTTTTAATTATACTTTAAGTTCTAGGGTACATGTGCAGAACATGCAAGTTTGTTATATAGATATATACATGCCATGGTGGTTTGCAGCATCCATTCCCCTGTCATCTATATTAGGTATTTCTCCTAATGTTAGCCCTATCCAATTTCCCCACCCCTTGCTATCCCTCCATTAGTCCCCCCATCCCCTGACAAGCCCTGGTGTGTGATGTTCCCCTTCCCGTGTCCATGTGTTTTCATCGTTCATCACTCAATTATGAGTGAGAACATGCGGTGTTTGTTTTTCTGTTCTTGTGTCAGTTTGCTGAAAATGATGGTTTGCAGCTTTGTGTATGTCCCTGCAAAGGACATGAACTCATCCTTTTTATGGCTGCATATAGGCAATACCATTCAGGACACAGGCATAGGCAAGGACTTCATGACTAAAACATCAAAAGCAATGGCAACAAAAGCCAAAATCGACAAATGTGATCTAATTACACTTAAGAGCTCCTGCACAGCAAAAGAAACTATCATTAGAGTTAACTGGCAACAAACAGAATTGGAAAAAAATTTTGCAATCTACCCATCTGACAAAAGTTTAATAACCAGAATCTACCAAGAACTTAAACAAATTCACAAGAATAAAACAAACAATCCCATCAAAAAGTGGGCAAAAGATATTAACAGACATTTCTCAAAAGAAGACATTTATGCAACCAACAGACATATAAAAAAAACTCATCATCACTGGTCATTACAGAAATGCAAATCAAAACCACATTGAGATACCATCTCATGACAGTTAGAATGGCGATCATTAAAAAAATCAGGAGACAACAGGTGCTGTAGAGAATGTGGAGAAACAGGAACACTTTTCACCGTTGGTGGGAGTGTAAATTAGTTCCACCATTGTGGAAGACACTGTGGCGATTCCTCAAGGACCTAGAAATAGAAATACCATTTGACTCAGCAATCCCATTACTTAGTATATATTCAAAGGATTATAAAACATTCAACTATAAAGATACAAGCACACATGTTTATTGCAGCACTTTTCACAATAGCAAAGACTTGGAACCAAATCAAATGCCCATCAGTGATAGACTGGATAAAGAAAATGTGGCACATATACAACCTGGAGTACCTCCTATTTTTCTTTGTGAGTTTGTGTGCATGTGTCTGTGTGTGTTGGTTATGTTTTATTTGTTGAGTTTGCCCTAGTTGATTAGTGACTGCTGGTCTGCTTTGAATTACAATAATTTTATTCATTAATTATGGATAAATTTGGTTCTATCTCATGGATTCTGAGGATGTTTGAGAAATATAATATTTCCTTTGCATTTCCGCTTTTAAGGACTTTAAAAATTATTACACTGGAAAATATTTTAATTTAGATATGTTTTGAATTAATATTAAGATTGAAGTTATTGTTATCCAACTATACTTACATTAATTTAATTAGAAGAGGGATATGTTTTCAGTATTTCTTAGTGCACTGTTATTAGTTAAAATAGGCATTGAAAATGCTGAGAGCTCAGATATACAATAATCCAATTTGTAAGTAACCCCTCAAAGTGCATTTTTTAGATGAGTTGTATATCAAGACAGGTTTAACAACATATAACAGAACCTTACCACACCCTTAAGTAACACAGAATTAAATAAAACAGAAGTTTATTTTTCTCTTAAACACAAAAAAAAAGAACCAAAAGTTTTGTCACCTCAGTCTGTAATAATGACTTGACAAAGTCATCAGTGTATCAGGTGCCTTCTAGATCATTGCACTTTCTCTCCAAGGTTTTGTTCTTAGTCTTTGTGATGGTTAATATCGAGTGTTGACTTGATTGGATTGAAGGATGCAAAGTATTTTCCTGGATGTGTCTGTGAGGGCCCTGCCAAAGAAATTAACATTTGAGTCGGTGAACTGGGAAATGCTGATCTACCCTCAATCTGGTGGGCACCATCTAATCAGCTGCCAGCACGGATAGAATAAACAGGCAGAAGAAAGTGGAATGAGGAGACTTGCTGACTCTTCTGGCCTTTGTGTTTCTCCCTTGCTGGATGCTTCCTGCCCTCGAACATCAGATTCCAAGTTCTTCAGGTTTTGAATTCTTGGACTTACACTAGTGATTTGTCAGGGGCTCTTGGGCCTGTGGCTACAGACTGCAGACTGCACTGTTGGCTTCCCTCTTTTCAAGGTTTTGGAACTTGGACTAGCTTCCTTGCTCCTTAGCTTGCAGATGGCCTATTGCGAGACTTCATCTTGTGATTGTATGAGTCGATTCTCCTAATAAACTCCTTTTCATGTATACATATATCCTGTTAATTCTGTCCCTTTAGAGAAACCAGACTCATACAGTCTTCTTTCTCCATATGACTGCTATAGCACTGGTCATCATATATGTGTCCTAAAATGCAGGATGAAAGAAATAGGAAAAATAAGTTGTAGCTTCCATGGTTAAGAGTATAAGTTGAGAATAACATGATTAACATAAGTTGCCAATATTGTTCAGTATTTGAGTACTTTGTCTTCTCTACTTTAAGAGAGACTGACAGATTCAATCTTGTGCAGGATTGCCAATCTTTCAGCCAAAAACAGGGATATTGTGATTAAAGTAGATAAATAAACATTCATCCTATTAACTAGTCATCTCTACCTCCTTCTGTGCAATGATGCCTCAAGGAATTAAGGAGGAAAATCAGAATTCTCTTCTTTCAGATTCCTTTTTTAGAAACCTCCCACCTACAATATTACTCAAGTGTGTTTAAGATAAATGAAAGTATTATTTCCTGCCTTTTATATTATTTCCTGAAAGTTCCTCTAATAAAATTTTAAAATTGGCTTCCAGCTACATGAAAATATTTAACACTTGCCATTATGCTTTTCCAGTAAAATAGATTCAATTACTCTCAAAGATGCTAACATTCAGACTTCAGTGACCTGTTTAGCTTGATTTTGTAATTGGAAGTTTTTATTTTGCTTGCAAATATATAAAAAATAAAAAATATATAATTACTTCATCATTATATTACAAAAAGAATAATAGTGCAATGAATTATCACAAAAAAAGTAGATGTTACGGTATCCCGTTTATGTTGGAGGAGAAAACATGAAGATGCCAAATGTATTTTTGGTAATGCTGAGTTCAAAGTGTTCATAATACATTTATTTGGAAATGTCCTCTAGATATATAACAAATATTTGAAGTAGAAAATACAGGCTCAAAATAAATGAGATTTTTGAAAAGCAGATAACTGCTCCCAATGATTCTAAATCTCTTGATCTCTACGAGTTATATCTTGGGATACTAAAAGTATTTGCAGTTGAGTCTAAAACCCTTTTGAGAAATAGACAAGAAGTTAATAAACTGGAAGTGCCCTAAGTTTACATGAAGTAAATGAAGTTGCGACTCCACGAAAATGTGAAAAACATTTTACAAAACAATCTAACCCAAGGAAGTTTATCAAGCACAATTAATAGATTTTGCATCTTTAAAATAATAAGTGATTGTCAATGGGTACAATAATAATAAACAATCATAAGAATAACTATTTTTATATGACTGCAAGAGATTTGAAACACTAGCATAAGTGAAATTGAAGCTATTTGATGATGCAAACCAAGAGAGAAACACACCGACTCTGTTACACACTGTTAGGTAAAATAGCAGTTGACTAAGCCACCTTTGAAAAAGTATGTCTTAATAGTCATTAAACTGGTGTGGGCTGAATGGGAGCAGCATACCTTTATGTGGGTTCATTTGCTCTTTCTTGGGCTACAATTTTTGGTTTTTCTATGACAAATTCTTATTCATCCTTCGGAAGAATTCAAGCATCAGCTCCTCTGTGAAGGATTATCTAATCCTCTACTTGGAGGAATGTCTTTAACATATACACATCACCACACATATGTCTCTTTTGCAGTACTTGCCCACTTTGCTTGGGATGTTCATTTATTTTGACCACATGCATACTTATAGTCCCATAGATCTAAAAATATAGAGGACAGGAATTTTGTCTACTTTAATCAGTAGCTTGAAAAACTACTTTGGTACGATGCTAATGAAGAAGTAAAGTAAGGCAGAAATAGAAATATTTTAGATAAAATTTTAAACATTTTGAAAATTATTAATGTCATGATAAAAGGAAACATTAACAGTTTAAAGCCACATATGCTTAATCACAAAATGCACAATAACTGAATGGGAAATATGTTCTTTATTAATGAGTAATGATTGTGAGAAACGGAGGTATTTTAGTTGATTTTAATTCAAATAAAGCTTGACTATATGGTAGATACTACAATTCTACTAGTATTTCAGAAACATAAAAATACTGTTTAGAATAAATAATTCAAAGAACACAGTACTTTGACCTGGTTAGAACACATTTCACTTTTTAACATTTTGTTTGATTTTCCAGAATTTTTATTACATTTATTTAGTGTAACAATTAAAAGGTATAAGGATGCAAACAGTGAAAATTTTTTTAAGTCATAGTCATCTGTCTTTTTAGTTTCCATTCCTCTCAAACTCTTTCTTGAGTTTCCTATTTCTGATAAGAAAACACAATTATGAATTATCCCCTTCTCCCACTTTACATAAATGTGCATATATAGGCAATATTTATAACTTGCTTGTTTTCCATTAAAATATATTTTAAAATATACCCAATTTGAAACAATGTTTTTAAAAATTATTTTTAGTGCTGCAGAATTTTCTTTTGGATAGATGGATTAGATTTTATTCAGTCCTCTATAGATAAACACTTCAGTTGTTCCCAGTTGTTTGTAATTGTAAGTGATGCTTCAGTGAAAATATGGTAATATTTTGTTTCACATGAAGTAGTATAGTCATATAGGATATTCTTAGATGTAGAGTTTATGTCTCACAGTGTATGGGAGATCATTTATAATTTTAATATATACCATCAAATCTTAGTATCTCATAATTTAAGTATAATTCTGGTGTAATGCACATATCTTTGTATATTTTTCTATTAGATTATTAATTAATTAATAATTAAAAGAGAAAAAAGGATAAAAAGGATAAAAAGGAAGGAGCAAAGTCTCCAAGAAATATGGGACTATGTGAAAAGACCTAATCTACGCTTGATAGGTGTACCTGAATGTGAAGAAGAGAATCAATCCAAGCTGGAAAATGCGCTTCAGGATATCACTCAGGAAAACTTTCCCAACCTAGCAAGGCAGGACAATATTCAACTCCAGGTAATACAGAGAACACCACAAAGATATTCCTCAAGAAGACCAACCTCAAGGCACATAATTGCCAGATTCACCAGGGTAGAAATGAAGGAGAAAATACTGAGGGCAGCCAGAGAGAAAGGTCAGGTTACCCATAAAGGGAAGCCTATCAGACTCACAGCAGATATCTCAGCAGAAACCCTACAAGCTAGAAGAGAGTGGGGGCCAATATTCAACATCCTTAAAGAAAAGAACTTTCAACGCAGAATTTTACATCCAGACAAACTAAGCTTCATAAGCGAAGGAAAAATAAAACCTTTTGTGAACAAGCAAGCACTCAGAGATTTCATCACCACCAGGCCTGCTTTACAAGAGCTTCTGAAATAACCACTACACATAGAAAGGAACAACCAGTATCCGCCTTTCTAAAAAATACCAAAAAGTAAAAAGCATCAACATAATCAAGAATTTACATCAACTAATAGGCAAAACAGCCAGCTAAAATTAAATGGCAGTATTAAACTCACATATATTTTTATTAATTCTAAATTTAAATCGACTAAATCCCCCAATCCAAAGACACAGACAGGCAAAAAAAGCCAAAACCCATTGGTATGCTGCATCCAGACCCATCTCACATGTAAGGATACACAAAGACTCAAAACAAAAGGATGGAGAAAGATTTACCAACCAAATGGAGAGCAAAAATAAATAAATAAATAAAAAGCAGGAGTTGCTTTAAAACAACAAAGATCAAAAGAAGCAAAGAAGGATATTCCATAATGATAAAAGGATCAATGCAACAAGAAGAGCTAAAGATCCTAAATATATACACACCCAATACAGAAATACCCAGATATATAAGACTTATAAAGAGACTTAGACTCCCACACAATAATAGTGGGAGGCTTCAACATCAATATTAGACAGATCAATGAGACAGAAAGTTAACATCAATATCCAGGATTTGAACTCAGATCCGGAACAAGTAAACTTAATTAACATTTATAGAACTCTCCACTTTAAATACACAAAATATACACTCTTATCAGTACCACATCACATATATTTACAGGTTTAAATGAAATATTGGTTGGCTGCTTGTTTGTTATTTTCTTCCCTCATTTTTTTTTCATGTCTCTATTATTAAGAACAATTATAGGCATACCCATTTTTAGACTGCATTCTAGCCCAGGCAATAAAGCAACACCCCTGTTCTCTCTCCCTCTTCCTCTTTCTCTTTCTTCCTCTCCTTCATTCTTTTTTTTTAATTCTTTTTTTTCTTTCTTTCTTCTTTTTTTTTTTTAGAAAAAAAAATACAAAGAAAAAAAATTTAAAAAATATAACTCAGTCCTTGTAGAGACTGCCAAAAATTGCCAATGCCAACTATATTTCAAGTTGTCATAATGGGATATTGGGAGAAGTTGTTAATTAGCAATAATCGCCCCTGGAAAAACCTCATTGGCTACACAATACTGCCACTGTACAAAGCTAGATTGTCAATCTTTTTTGTCATTCACTGAACTCTTGTAGTTTGTTATCAAGAGTAATGCCTTTTTATGTTATAAGTGGCCAACATTTTTTGTGTTTTGCTTACCTTTTGACTTCACGGTATTTTTCTGGTCAGTCAAAAAAAAATTAAACTAATTTTTGGTTGATGTGGTCTATTGTTTCAACATTTTATTTCTACTTTGAGATTTTGTCATAGTTTTAAAATAAATCTTTCTCTAATTGAGAAAAGAACTTTCTTGTCTTTCTCTAGCATTTTTATTTGTTTCATTGTTTATTGTTAGAATTTTGATCTATTTGTAATCAATACTGTCTAGTTTGAATTATTTATCAGACACTTCTTTCCATGTCGTTACATTAGCTTTTTATTCCCGCAATATTTAGTCTATTTACCCCTCTATCATCATTGCTTTCAAATGTCACTGCTAGTAGAGGCAATTAGGACTTACTAGATAGTCCAAATGATTCCTTATACATTCTTGTCTGCTTTGCAATTTGGCTGGGACGAAGTATGTTCTTGTGTCTAAAGGGCAGTAACCAACAGTAGTGGGTCTCTCTTTTGCATAGGAGGGAATTGAAAGCTGGTGTGCCACACTCATCCCATTTTTCTCCCTTCATGTCGACTCCACTGTCACATGTTACAGAAAATTTAATTCCACAGTGGCAAAGTCATTATCAACCTAGGTGCCTGAGCAAGCATGCCTAACAAAACCTCATCAGTCCATACTAGCCATGTTATAGGAATAAGAGATAAATCACTGAAATTTGGAGGTTAATAACAGCAATGTATCCTCTCCTAGCTTGAACACTAAGCCATGTTTGTCTTATACTAAAAGCCCACGTGTATTTAAACATATTTCTTAATTTTTATTCCCATTAGTTTGTATGTGTGTATGTGTGTGTGTGGAGATATATACCAAGATTGTCAAGGAGGCCTCTTTCTGTTCTTCTTTAGAGCTTAACAGACAAGTATCTCACAGGCCTAGATAGCTTAAAGTGGGAGTATGCCAATTACTCAGAGTTCTAGAGTTTCATGGGTTTTTGTTTTGTTTTGTTTTTTTGCTTTTTTTTTTTTTTCCTACAAAGATGACTACCACTTAGGGAAATAGATTTTGGAAACATTTTAGTATTTAACAATTTCCTTGTACATACAGTGAAGTTTTTCAAACGAATTACTTGGCCATACTGATGGTAATAGCACTCAAAAGACATATATTATCTCTAGTTAAAATGATGCATTTGGAGTTTAAGACCATCACCATTAATATAAATCTCAAATATCTTAGATATGCGTATTTATATTAAATTGCTCTAAATAGATCTAGACCTAAAATTATAATTAAGGCTATAATCTTAGTTTTACATTTACGCCAAAAATGTATTAGTAATTTAAAACAAAGTGGATGTCTTTTAATACATTGCTAAAGTAGTTTTTAACTTTGTTGTTGTTGTGGGAAACATTTAAAATTGAATAAAAATTAGGTCAATCTATGTAGCATAGAAATAAAATCTTAAAAAAAGACTGCACAGTATTTCTTAGAGTTCACAGATTCTACTGAATGTATAAAACAGACAATCTGCCTCACTTTTTCTTCTTATAAAGTGGAGGTAGTAATAGACAATCGTAAAGATTTTGAGAAGTCTATGTCACAACAAATAGTGTTAGAATGAACATTACAACTACCTCACATAGTGTTAGAATTAACATTATAGCTACCTTTAGTCTTTAATTATTACTAAATTAAAATAGCTAAAACCTTTGGAAGAATTTCTTGGATACATATGCCAATAATTATTAATAATATTATTAACATTAAAAATGCTGACAAACAGTGTTCATGGACTAATACATACTTTTAGGATAATCATCAACTTACTATGAAAATTTATGTCTTTAGTTGTAATAAATGTTCATTATTTTTTAAAAGATTATACTTGGAAGGTTTGAAAGGTTTAAAAATATCAAATCTCTTTCTCTTAAATCTCTAAGATTTCCTGGTTGTGTTCTATGGAGGTTGAAAAAAAAATTGAGGAATAGCATTTAGCATATACATTCAGTCACTGCATCGTTCAGATAGCTGCTTTTTCTACCATAGTTATTTTCTGTTAACATGTATTCCACGGAAAACAAAACAAGGATCTGACCATTTTTCTAAAGTTTTGACCATTATATTAGGGAGAAAGTAAGAATAGAATAAATTTTAGCAAGGTTGGACTGAATTGGAGATGATAAAGAATGTTTAACTCCTTGTCCAAGGACTGGTAGTTGAGAATCATGGTATAAAACTAAACATTAAACTGGCCATATATTGCTTTTATGTTAATTTCAAAATTCTATTAGTAATGACTGTTTTATAATAGATGAAATACTCTATATGTCCTTCTAAAATTAATATTTAAAACCATGGTTAATATTAATAATTGAGAAATAAATCATGCTCTGCCTCATCGATGTCTTTGTCTTGCTTCTTTAAGTGGATACCGCTGCTTATTCCAACATTTGGTCACTGGCAACATTTTTAGGTTGACTTGATTTACAACATCTGTAATTATATAATTTCTGTATTCTAGCCAACCTTTATAAAATTTATTTCATGCCTACCTGTACTCTTAACTTATTCTGGAAATTAGCTGGCATGAATTTATTTTCTCTATTCTCATTTGATAATTTTTCAGGTACATCAACCGTTTGCCAGCATTTTATTAAGGTATGTCCACTCTACGTTTTTTTTTTTCCCTTTGGATTTTCATGAATTTGATGGCTTTTCTGCAACATTTTTTACAAATATATTTTATTTTTTACAAATATATTTATTTTACAAATATATTTTACAAAAGCATTGTAACTATAGTTCATGAGAAGAAAACACAAAGAGTTAAATATTCATAAATTTGAATGTTGCTTCTATTGACTTTGCAAATGATTATATTTGATAACTTTGACTTGATTTCTTAGGTACCTTTGCTTACAATACTTCATTTATTTTATATATCGTATATTATATTTACATAAGACTACATAGAATATGTGGATCATGTATAGTTTACATGTAAATATAACACAATAAAGAATATGTGCATTATACACATTTCAGATATGCACGTATGGTATACATGAGAGAGTAACTGTCTCTGCCTCTGGTGTCAAATTTTATGAATAAAAATTAATGATGCCAGGTGCTATAACATATTTACTAGGGATTACAGGCATGAGCCACCATGCTTTACCATATACCCTAACTTTAAGATAATTCTTCTCTATCTGTTTTCAAATTTTCTGCCTGAAAATAACTAGAAATCATTGATATACTAGATTCCATTTCTTGCAGTTTATATGTAATAGTTATGAGTTTTGTTAGTTAAAACCAATCCAAGCAGACTTTATTCTGTTGCAGTTATCATTAGGCAATTTAATTTTGTCTCTCCACTAAGATGTTTGTTTGCCCTTCTACTTCCTTCAACATTTTTCCATTTTTCTCTCAGTAATGTAATCTATCAACTGATGTGTTGCAGTATTGGAAGTTCTACTTTATTTCCCAATTTTCTGGTACATGTTATGAATGAAATGTCTTCCTAGTTATGGAAACATTCTGTATACCTGACTTTCTCAGAATCTCTTTAAAGATATAGCAGGTAGTATGACAACTGAAATTTTTTATGAAATGTTTCCTTTATGTAACTATTTGCGAGTAGTTAACAAGAGTCTAAAAGCCACTTCAAAGTAGTGGATGTATAGTATCTGTTCAGCTGGCACTGCTTCTGTGGCATTCTGTCTTGTAAGCAGCAGAGAATTTGACTCTTCATTAATTTTCTTGTAACAGTAACTGAAATAATATGTAAGTATTTATTGATAATGGATCCAAGTTAATGTAAATTAATTTGCTAGGAATAAGACAAGTTTGCTAGGAACTAGATGAAGTTTCCTGACAAGAAAGGAAAAAGATAAAATGACCTCAGAGGTTATGGCTTTCTAAGTCTGAAGTGGCCTGAATACATTCATTATTCTTATGTCTTGACCATATGTTGCTGAGATTTGTTACAGGTCTGGCTTCAAAACACAACTTTTTAACACTTGTTTATATTCCCTAAGGGAGTCTTAGAGATCACAATCTTTGAAAATAATTCAATAAAACATTTATTAATAAAACAGATGACTCCCCAAATTGATGACTTGGAAATTAGTAGTTTCTAAATGAATCTTGTAACAAAGATGGCATTAAAACTAATATCTAAATTATGTTTTGATTAATTTTGGCCATTGTGTCTTTTAAATTTGCATTTGTTTGCCATATTTACTGAATTTATGTTTCCTTTAAAACAAAATCTAATGATTTTGTTCTTCTAAATTTGTGGTTATATCTTTCATTCCTGAACTTGTCCAGTTTTTCTAGCTTCTCTATCCTTTTATCTGACTCTCTCTCTGTCTCTCTGTCTGCCTGTCTCTCTCTCTCTCTCTATATATATATATTTTTTATATTTATCTAAATATATTTATATATATATTTTACTATATATGTGTGTATATATATATGTTTTTATTTAAACAAATTCTAATAAGCTGTTTCTTCTTAGTGCATTTTAAAATGACAAAATTTTGTATTTATCATTTTTATGTTTTTGGTTCTTCAATGTTTCACTATTTTCAGCTCTCAAATTAAGTAACTTTCATTTCTAGAAAGTTTTAAGTTTAACTTGCTCTTTTGTTAAGTTTTCAGAAGATTAGTACAAGGCTTATTTTCATTTTTTATTAAAAAATAAAGGCATTAAACGTAAATTAAAGGCATTCAAAGGCTTTTATGGAAATATTCCTTTTCATTGGTTTGTGGGTAGATTATAATTTCACTTTGAATTACCTGTTTGACAAAAAGACTATCTAAAAGTAGGTTTCCTAATTTCAAAGAAGTTATGATTTTTAATCATTTTTATTATTTGTATTTAATTTAATTGGCTTCTAAAACATAGGCTTTTAAATGTCTAACTTTAAGAATTTTAAGCACTTTGTAGTCAATGATATGAACAATTTTCTGCAAATGTTCAAAATGTATGCTTGATTTAATGTCTGAATTTAAGAGCATTACTGTTGTTTTGCTTTGCCGTTTTTTGCTATTACTTGAATTGCCTTTTATTTTTTAATTCTGCAAAATTAAGTATATATAATTTAAAGCTTTACAGAAATAATTGAAATTCTGGTATTTCCATGCAATATACAGAATATATTTTGTACTAATAGAATTTTCCTTTTTCAAGAGTCCTTAATAACCACTTAACAATCAATCTCTCAATCATTATATACATGTATATATTTGTGCATTGTTAGTGACAGTATTTTTATTTTTGTGCTATACTTGAAACACCCTAAGGGTTTAATAACAACACTAAAACTGTTGTTATTGTTTCTGTTCTTCAAATTGTCTTTTATTTCCCCTGCCCATTCTTTGCAGTTGAGAGCTATTTAGATTGGTGTTTTGTTCTCCCTGTTGGATTAGCAGACTTCAGTGTGATTTTGGTTTTGCTTTCCTGATTGTTAGGGAGGCTTAGGGACAACAGTGGAAGCTGCTATGGCTTTCAGTGCTTCAAACTAGTGGCATGGCCTTAGCCAATTTCTTGGTCCCATTTATAGTTACTGAGAATAAGTCGTTTTTCCCCTTTCCTTCATATTTAAAAGTAGTCTTAGAGATGGAGAAAAGTTAGTAAAACCCTGAGCAACTTATCAGTTTCTGGTGGCAAGGATTACTGAGCATTCCCACCCTGACAGATGAGTCCAAAGATCTTCACAGACCAAGGAAACACCACACTCAAATCTTTGTCCACAGGCTTTTTATATGTAAAGTCTAATCTAAATATAAGAATGTGCAACAATGGGCCTCTGATCTGTCTCCTTCAGGATCTGTCTCAGCAGGGAATAGATTAGGTAAGCTTTTTGTTTGATTTGACATTAGGTAGTAAAAACATAACTTTCTATCTAACCTAAATCTCCATTTCTCCCATGAATATTTCCAATGAAATAATTTAAAAATATGACTGGTAGAGCCCAATACATTCCCATTATATGTTAAGAATTTGGATTAAAAAAAAAATCTTTATCACAGCCATGTTTTAAGTTACCTATTGTTCATACAATTATTTCTGGAAATTTTAACAATTTTTTTTTTTTTCTTCTGAGAGAGGACTGGTCATAACCATGTCCCTGATTTTTCTGAGCTATTTTTATTGTTGATTTTAAAACATGTATCTACTTTATTTTTTTTTTCTGCCAGTGATATTTATATAGAATGGGAAAAAAGCAGGATCTATGAAAATGATATTTTCTTGTTGAGTAATGTAAGAAAAGTAATAGATTAACATGCTAGGTACTCCACTGGTATGTCACTCTAGGAAACTGAATATTGGGCTAAATATATTTGCTCTTATTTTCTAATTTGAAGTTATTTTAATTATGCCTAAGACAATAGAACATACAGATTAAATTCTCATCTTTATTGAGCACTAAATTATACCTGGTTTGTAATTCAGGATTATAAAATTGATACTATTTTTGTAGCTAATGTTATTAACTTTGAGAGGAATTTAGTAAGAGTATTCATTTAACACTGTTAATGTTGGAACAAAGTGAAAATAATTTTTGCTACCATACTCATCCATTTATAAAGAAAACTTGAAGTATTTATGGATCCCATAAATATTTTTAATTTTATGCATTTATCTTTAATAATGAAACGATTTTGTATATTCTTAAAAATACAATGCACTTTGTATTATAGTTTATAACTTTTTAAAATAACACTGGATTACTTAGTTTTCTATTGCGATATTCCCTCTACTTTCTGCCTGTTCACAATAACCTAGCAGTTCTGACCTACACATTTGAAGACTATCTTCTTGAATAATAAATGCAATTTAAATTAGGTGCTAAATATTTTGATGTTTTATAGGGCCACATTTTTCAGTATTTCACTGTCAGTTACATATTAAAACTAGATTTCCAGTTTTATTTCTGTTTACTTATTTATTGAACTGCTTTAGCAAGTACACATATCTTTTTTCTTTTTTTTTTTTTTTTAATTTGGTAGATACAGTCTTGCTCTGTCACCAGGCTGGAGTGCAGGCATTATCTCTGCTCACCGTAACCTCCACCTCTCAGGTTCAAGTGATTGTCCTGCCTCAGCCTCCCTAATAGCTGGGATTATAGGCATGCACCAGCACGCCCAGCTAATTTTTTGTATTTTAGTAGAGATGGGGTTTCACCATGTTTGCTAGGATGATCTTAATCTCCTGACTTTGTGATCCACCCACCTCAGCCTCCCAGAGTGCTGGGATTACAGGCATAAGCCACCACGACCAGCTGCAAGTGCATATATCTTAAGTGTGTATTCCAATAGGTATTTATGAAATACAACTCTTTATAATCAAGATACAGGAAATTGCCAGAATTCAGAAGCCTTCCTCATGTCTCCTTTCTCTTAGACATTGTTTTTGATGTTGTTGACCATTTTGAGTAGTACTTGGTCAGATATTTTGTAGCATGTCTTTTGTGTGGGATTTTTCTGATGTTTTTCTCATAATTAGCCTAGGGTCATAGGTTTTGTGGTGAAGATCCCAGAGGTAAGTTGTCATTCTCATCATATCACATCAAGGACACATATAATTAAAAAAAAAAGTCAGTGGCCAGGCGAAGTGACTCACACCTGTAATCCCAGCACCCTGGGAAGCCAAGGCAGGTGGACCACAAGGTCAAGAGATGGAGACCATCCTGGCTAACATGGTGAAATCCCGTCTCTACTAAAAGCTCAAAAATTAGCTGGGCATGGAGGCACATGCCTGTAGTAGCAGCTACTCGGGAGACTGAGGCAGAAGAATCGCTTGAACCTGGGAGGCAGAGGTTGCAATGGGTCAAGATCGTGCCATCGCACTCCAGCCTGGATGACAGAGTGAGACTCTGGCTCAAAATAAATAAATAAATAACATTACTATTGATACTAGTCTAAGCTGATGTAACATTTGTCAGATTTCTCCACTGTAAAGTTATCTTTTTTCCTCCTAATAACATGGTATTATTAGGAAAGAGTACGCATGATCCACAATGAAAGAGTGGCAAGTTAGGCTCTACCATCCTGAGGGCAGAATATGCATAGAAATTATTCTGGGCTGGGCGCTGTAATCCTAGCACTTCGGGAGGCAGAGGTATGTGGATCACCAGGTCAGGAGTTCAAGACCCGACTGGCCAATATCGTGAAACCCCATCTCTACTAAATATACAAAAGTTAGCCAGGCATGGTGGCACTTACCTGTAGTCCCAGCTACTTGGGAGGCTGAGGAAGAAGAATCGCTTGAACCCGGGAGGCAGAGGTTGCAGTGAGCTGAGATCGTGCCCCTGCAACTCCAGCCTGGGCAAAAAAAAAAAAATTATTTTGAATTCTTCTGTACAGAAAAGTTGTCTCTTCCCTCCCATTTATTTATTAACTTGACTAATTGGCTTATTACTATAAAGTCACAGATATTTTATACTTTGGGTTATAATTTAATACTATTTTATTTATTCGTTGCTAAAATTGTTTCAGCTTTTATCATTGAGGACACTTTCAGTTGGTTCCTATGTTGCTCTGAGAAAATCCAATCATGGAAAAAAAAAATCGCACTTTTTAACTTTCTGACACAGCAAGATGCTCCAGGTTCATATTGCATAGTTTTTGCCTGAGAATCAGTCATGTCTCCAAAAAGCACTTGATCTTTTTATTGGTGAATGGAGTTAGAAACCAAGATACGGGCACTAAATGTCCTTGTTGCTGTGGGCATGTTATTACTTCTAGGCTCTCTTAGCTGATTGAAAAAGGGAATATACAAATGCATACTAACTCATGTATGCAACATATATTCATGAATATTTATATAGGTAGTCATCTGTATTAGTTTCTTTGGGCTGTAATTAACAAAGTACTAGAATCGACGTGTCTTAAAAAGACAGAAATGCATTGTTTCACAGTTCTGAAGTCTAGAAGGCTGAATTCAAGGTGCCAGCGCAGTCATGCTCCCCCTCTGTAACCTACAGAGGAAAATTCCTTGTTGCCTTTTCCTAGCTTCCGGTGTTCAGAAAGAAGCTTGCTGGACATTTGCATCATTCTTTCACGTGCAGCAACATCACTTCAATCTCTTCCTCTGTGGCCACATGGACTTTTCCCCTTGTGTGTCTTTTTCTGTATCTGTTTCTTTTTAAAAAGACACCTTTCATATGAGATTAAGGACCCATTCTACTATATTATAGCTTCATCCAAACTAACAAACTTATTAAACAATGACCCTTTTACTTTTTTTTCTTCTTCTCTGAGACGGAGTCTTGCTCTGTCAATCAAGCCAGAGTGCAATGGCGTGATCTCAGTTCATCGCAACCTCTGCTTACTGAGTTCATGTGATTCTCCTACCTCAGCCTCCCAGCAGCTGGGATTACAGTCACCCTCCACCACACCCAGCTAATTTTTTGTATTTTTAGTCGAGACGGGGCTTCTCCAGGTTGGCCAGGCGAGTCTCAAACTCCTGACTTAAGGTCATCCACCTGCCTCAGCCTCCCAAAGTGCTGGGATTACAGGCATGAGCCAACGTGCCTGGCACAATGACCCTTTTTCTAAATTAGGTCACATTCAGAGGTACTGGGGCTTAGGACTTCAACAAAGAGTTTTAGGAGACAAAATTCAACCAGTAACACCATCTATATCTACATTAAGCTAAACGTGAGTTCATACTGATACTTCCAACCCTAACTCATTACCATATGGACTATTCTTGCCTTCTTTACTTGCTTATCTGCTACCTTCCAATTCAACAGTCAGAACATTTTCTCCTTCTAACTACCTCCATTTACTTTATTCAACCCCTGTATGCATGTCGTTGAGTTTTAAGAGTTCTTTTTGTTTTGGATAGAAATCCTCTGTATGTTTTAGATAGAAATCAGGTACTGCAAATAGGTTTTCCCAGTTTGTAGCTTTTTATTCTCTTAACAGTATTTTGAAGGGCAGAAAAATTTAATTTTAATAACGTCTAATTTGTAAAGAACTTTTCTTAATGGATGATGATGTCAGTGTTATATGTAAAATCATCATCAAATCCCATGTTATATAAATTTCATATAGATAGGGTTGCTTGATCAATTAACACTTAAATTTATTCATATAGTTTAATTAATGTCTGTCATTTTACATTTTGTTTTCTACATTTCTTAAATATTTGTGCATATATTTCCACCTCTTCTTTATTGATTTATTTTAGAATAGGAGACTAGTTTCTAATGTAATATTTCAGTTTCTTTAATCATTTTTCATGATTTAGTTTTAAGTTATTTCTTTGATGATTTTCTAAGTCTACCATATAAATCTTAACTAACCAGAATCTGTCTTAGCTATACACTAACAATTACAGTGAGATATGGAAAAGTCATTCCCATATAACGCTATTACATTTTCCTCTTTTTTTAAGGTATTAATATTTTACAGATTTTATCTATATATGTTATGTATTCAGCAGTACATTTTTATAATTAATATTTATGTATTTTTATGTACCTTAAATAAGAAAAGAATGGAGAGCAACTACATATTTATGTATTTTGACATATTGATTTTCTATTTGATATTTCACTCTTTCTTGTGTGTTTCAGTCATAATTGGGAGTCATTTTCACAGCTTATTGTTGCCTTACTTCCATGTGTCTCCTTTATGCTGGCATTGGAAAATGCATTATAGCTCTATATGTTATACACTCAATGATATCATTATATACATAGTTTTATACAGTTGACTTTTAAATCATCTGAGAGAAGAAAGGAGATAAAATATGCATTTACATTGTCACACTGTCTTTTATAATTGCTTAATGATCTTCACTAATTATTTTTTTCCTTTTTATTTGGCTTTAAATTATTGTTTGGACTCACTTGCTACCAATCTGAAAAAATTCTTTTTTTTTAAATTTGCCCTGAGAAACTTTCTTTGCTATTTCCTGTAAATCAGTTCTACTCACTACAAGTTATTTTACATTTTGTTTTTCTTGTAATGTTACTTCACCTAGATTTTTGAAAGATAACTTTGCTGAATGTACTATGTAGTTTCCTTGAATTTCGGAGATTTTTTTTTTACACTTTTTGAACATTTTGAATACGTGATTCTACTGCTCTCAAGCTACCATTATTTCTGGTAAGAAGTTAAACTGCTAATCTTGTTCAGGATTGTATGGAGGTAATCATTTTTCTCTTGTTGCTTTCAAGATTCCTTCTTGTGATTAACTGTCAGCATATTCACTATGGCATGTCTGTAGATTTTTTTGTGTGTTTATCCGACTTAGATAATGATAACCTTCCTTAATGAATAGATTAACTATTTTCATCAAATTTTGGAAGTTTTTAGACATTATTTGTTTAAAAAACCGATTTCTTCCCCTTTGACCTTCCATTTATATGTTGTTGTACTTAACAGTACCTAACATTTCTAAGACTATATTCATTTTCCCTCATTCTTTCTCTCTATTCTTCAAATTGCATAATAATTATAGATATAACTTTATGTTAGCTGTTTTTCCCATTTAAAGTCAAATGATGAAACTGTATAGTGAATTTTTAATTTTAGTTATTGTATTGCAACTCCAAAATTTCCATTTATGATTTTTAATTGGTGGCTTATTTAGTCTGAGTGATGGGGACATGACTTCCTGATGTCCCTGATGCTTGTGAATCTTTGTTCATGTCTGGACATTGAAGAGTTAGATACTTAGTCTATTCTTAATAGTCTGGGTATGTCACTGTCCATCCTTCTTGAGAGGGCTATCCAAGAATTCCAAGGAGATTGCGTGTTGTCACCTAAGCCTGTGATGACTGCAGCCCTAAAAGCACTCTGGGGTGGCCTAAGCCTGGTAACACTGTGAGTCTTGCACTCCTAGATATGCAACCTTGGTGGAATTGATGCAGATAAGTGATTAAACCTTGATTACCAGGTAAAGTAGTGCACTCTGTTCCCTCACTTTCCCTCAAGCAGAAGGAATCTCTTTATGCTGGTCCACCTAAAATTGGGAGAGGGGTAACATTGGACTCTTCTAGGGCCACAACAGCTGGCGCTGCTCTGGGTCACACCGCAAACCCACTGCCTCCCAAAGCAGCACAGTACTGAGGTTTGCCCAAGTCTGTAGCCACTATTGTTTGGCTGCAGCTGATGTTTATTTAAGGCCCAAGGCCACTTGATTCAGCAGGCGGTGAATCCTTCTGTGTCTGGGTTCATCTCACCAGAGCACCAGATTTCCTACTAACCCAGGGTGGATCTAGAAATTCGATCCAGGAACAAAGGCCTGCGACCAGGGTCTTCAGGAATGCCCTGGTGCTTTATCTTACTGTGGCAGAGCTGGTATCCAAGTTGCAAGACAAAGTATTCTATACACTTTGCTCTGCTTCCCCGAAGCCGTTTTCCCCACTCTGCATTTCGTGGTGTTTGGGAAAGGATAATACAAGCACTTCCACAGCCGCCACAGCTAGTGTTACACTGGGATACATCCCAAGCCCTCTGCTTTTGAGACCAGAACATCACCAGAGCATGCCTAAGACTGCAACTTCTGTGGCCTGACTGCCACTCAAATATTTGGGTTCTTAGGCTGTTTTAATCAACTATTATTAGTGAAACTGGCTGAAATTCGAGTTCCTCTGTCTAGGGCTAAGGATAGCCCTCTCACCCAGGGCTCCCTCCATGAGCACCAAATATTCTTCCTGGTATTGTTTGTGTTCCACTGAGACAAGGGAGCACTGAATTCTAATCCAAAGTCCCACACTCACTTTTTTCTCCCTCCCACAGGCACACAGACTCTGTGCTGTACCGCCTGGCCTTGGGAAAGGGGTGGTATACACAATGCAAGACTGTCCTTCTCACCCTCTTCAATGCCTCTTTCTTGTATATATGTTAAAAGCAGAAACTGTGCTGGCCTTTTTTTTTTTTTTTTTTTTTTTCTGGTTCTTATGAAGGTGCTTTCTTGTGCGGATATCTGTTGAATTTGTTATTCCTGTGGGGAGATAATCACCGAAAGGTTCTAATCAGCCATCTTTATCATACATACTTTTAATTGTAGAATGTCTGTTTTTGAACGGCTGATCACAAAGAAATTGAGAGAAAATCTTAATGTTTTTTAA
This sequence comes from Sapajus apella, assembly GCF_009761245.1. Lineage (NCBI taxonomy): Eukaryota > Metazoa > Chordata > Mammalia > Primates > Cebidae > Sapajus > Sapajus apella. The sequence goes on along the minus strand of NW_022436967.1, from coordinate 22,691,926 downwards.
GGCATTGTATTCACACAAGACCCAATTCTACCCTATATTTAAGCTTTGTCCCACCCATGAGTTAGAAGGTACTGCTTACTTCTTTCCTTATATCTGAGTGTATGTTCTGATAAGATAGAAATGCTGTTATTTTCAACCTGTATTCTTGAAATACTAAATGCGAAACAGTGTTCATTGATACGAGAAAAACTGTATCAGGCAGAAGTATTGTTTTCAATTAGCTTACAACACACCACTTAAGTAGAATATAATACATAAGTAATTGCTGAGCTTAAGGTATGTTAGTTAAGGGCACAAATAAATATGTTTGAATAAATGGAAATGATTTTATATGTAAGACAGATGTTTAGAAATTCCTTCTATATGATTTTTCATTTATATATTAATATTTGTACTATATTATATTAATGTACATAGATATAAAATTTAATACACAAAAAGCTCCTAGATTAAAAGGTGCAGTGTGAATACATTAATAACCTATTGATGTGCAATACGCACATAACCCCTCACTGTGACTATCAGTCTTTTACACTTTAATTTTACTCTGTGATACTCAACATATTCTAGTTCCTGTGAAGCCTTCAGGGTAAGGTTTATATTAGTGTGTAGCCCAGTGCTTTTCAAATTTGAGAGTGCACTGGATTTCCTGGGGGTATATGACAGCATATACAAAACCATTTTCAGAAATATTGGTTTAGTGGATCTACAGCAAGAAGGAGGATTCTGTAGTTTTAACAGGTAACTTTTGAGAAATGCTGAATTTGTTTTCAGATTCCTTCAGTTGCAAATATGCTAGGATATAACTCATTTGAATTAAAGCAACAAAACTAGACTATTATTTTGTGAGAATAGAAAAGTATAATGAATAAGTTATTCCTTTGTTCTTTACATATCGTAGAATGCCATAATGCATTACTTACTCCTGTCTGTATATCTATAGTCAGTTCCTTAGGGGACAGAGTTTATCTACCTTTAAACTTAGTTACTGCTGATTTTCCAGGTAACAATGAAATAAGACTTCAAAAAAAGGAATTATACACTGAAATTTGTTCATTTAATTCACACTCAGAGTAAAAGTTTGCATATTCAATTTTCTGTATTTTTCCATTCTTGGTCAAATACATCAAAAGATATTCTTGTCTTCGTATTTTTTGTTTTGGAAATTCAGTGTTAAAGCTAAAAAAATGACTTCAACAATTTCTTTTGATGTTTTCCATTCTCTTAATTCCATCCATTACTCCTTGTTATGCCTTCTTGCACTATGGGAAAGTATTCCTCATCTGTCTCTAATGTTTACACATGTCAAATACAGACACATTATTCTAAATTGAAATGAGAACCCTGGCAGCAGTAAACATGAGAGGGAAGTAACAATGCGATAAATAGAGCCTAGCTAGCATATTAAAGGGTTTACAAACTGCTGCAGTAAAGATTAAAAGTCGCTCTGACAAGAGCATTAGAAGGACTTCGCCTGACCTTTAGTTAATGAGTGATCATGTTTCAGCACAAGCACTTTATGGCAGTAGCGAATGTCTAGCAAATCATTATTATTTATCTCCCATGCTATTGTAAAGAATACAATCATAGCTATTTGCATTAATTCATATTTATGAAACTAGTCTAACAACATACTGTATGACAAGTAAAAGAAAAATGTTCACTCCTATCCATGTAACTCCTACTCTATCCTACCTTATTTAAAAATGTATAGTTAAGCTAACTTACCTAGAAACTCTCCTACACTCACTTGGTTTCTTTTTTATTTAAATACATCAAAATGTGTGACTTGATATAGTAATATCCTTTGAATTTTAGCCCATCTATGTTTGCTCAAAATACAAACCCATAATGTAATCTTATGTATATTCATGTTTCCATTCAAATATATGATGAAGTAGAGATTACATGATAAATAGGCTTAGCTAATAGGAATTTTTTTTCAGTATTATGAAAGCTATTTCAAGTAATTTCTCAGAATTTCTTGGTCCCATAACTGCAAAATGGAAACTCAATTTAGTACCAGTACCAAAAATTTGCTACCTGTTTTAAATAACAAAACTAAACTAAAACTTAATTTCCTATCCCCCAAAACAGAAAATATGGGTGCTATTTTAAAAGGATGAAATATAGTGCCTTTTTGGGATCCATGGATTTTTCTCTCTTTCATAGTAACAGAACTCCAATTATATCCAGCCAAGCAATGTCAAACTACAATATTAAAGAGATGTTGATGACAGTAGTTACATGAGATTTTTAAAAGGCTCTTTAAAGAGCAGAGATTTTTAAGAATAAAACCTTTAGACATATCTAAAGGTAAGGTTTTCCTATCTTATTTTATAGGCAATTATAAAAATTTTTCAATTATTAATCTTCACTTACAATTTTTTCCCTAAAATCTCATGCCTACAGCAAGAGTCTTCTCTTTCCTTCTGCTCTTTATCCAGTCTGCTATCACCAGTACACATCTACATGCTAATCATCTCATTTACTTTCTTATTTCTAATTCTTTATATTTGCACTAAGCTATTAAATTTATCTGCTTTAGTAATTTCTATCTATTAAATTTATCTGCTTTAGTAATTTCTATCTTCTCTTCAAAATAATTTCTTAGCTTTTCTTTGTCATACGCAAAGTTGAAACTAGCATTTAACAGCATCCTCCATTATATTGTATGATAACACTCCATATCTTCTTTTTGTCTCCTAATTTAAATAGGTGGTTCCTGCGAGAATAATTTATTTCAGATCCTCTGTTATACATGCCTTGCATGAGGAAGTGTGCCTTCTCTCATCCTGTGCTAAGATCCAAATAACGCTCATTAATTATTTCACTGTTCACGGTCATTATCTTCCATAGAACCTTTCATTGGCACTCTAATACACCATGGGTTTTCTTTCTTCAAATGTTTATATATCATATTATATCACACATACCTATTAATGGAAATGTTTATTTTATATCAATCGTATGCTATTTTTCATTATTGGAGAATTGAGCATATTACTTACTACCTCAAGTACCTCAAGGACAAAAAATATAACCGTTTCATACACATCATAGCTCACATTCACAACACCCAAAGTATTTATATTGGTCTGGTCACTGAGAAAGTTTATTTTATCTATTTAAATATATTTTCACCACAACTTTTAAGTCTTATTTAAGACAGTAACTCACAGCTTTCCTCTCCACCATAATATTAAACTATTAGTTATTATCACAAATTACTCCAATTAACCTTGTTGTTCTACTTGACTTGTGAACATAAGCCAACTGTTTTCCTCTACATTCTAGAGTCCCATGTTAACTAGGGAACATACAGACACACACACACACACACACACACACACACACACACACACACACACACAAGGGAAATTAAAATGCATAATAATTTAAAAATAAACATTTGAACAAAATTTTTCCACTCCATTACTACCTTTTAACCTGCTCATAACCATTTATGAACTACATACTTAAAGTAAGCAAGACCAATTAAAAGCCTTTCATAAGTTTTTCTAATTGAAGGTAGTATGGAGTCTTCATTTATTTCTTGGTCAGAAGTTATGTGTATAACCTAAAACACAGCAGTTGTTCATTCCTCCCATACCATAAAAAAGTAGGACGGAAGAAAAAGTAGCAGAAATAAGTCAATATTTTGTTCTAGAACCTGAGTTACCTAGGATTCTCTTGATTCTTGAAATTTTTATTTCAATTATTTTAGCTACTATAGTGTATTAATAGTAAATTCTTTCTTACATTAAGTCGAATAGAATTTCTACTCAAGACAATTTAGAGGGTTCTGTTTAATTTAACACCTGTAAAAGTTAAGGGCTTTGTTGCCTAAATATTATTTCACACTGCATGTGAAGTATTTACTGACCATTCTTTCAGGTGCTAGAACAACAGCAGGACAATGGGAATGGTTTGTATAAGGTGTAGGTGAAAGAAGGGTTTACATTGTCTGTACAGAAATACAATCAATAACAAAGTTAGTTTTTTGTTAGTCTAGTTTCTTTTAATATTTTTGTGCTGATAATTGTAATAATGTTACTAATTACAAATCATTTCCTGAAAGAAATAACTTTTGATAAATCATCTTCTAAGAAAACTGTGGCAGGTATTTGCTGAGTGTGTGTGTGTGTAATTAAACTTTTAATTAATCTGTTATGTTATGTATACTTTAGGAAAAGTCATATTCCATGTAACATTAATTTGGAGAACTCCCAATAATACAATAAGCTCCCAACACATCAAGCTTAGCTACATGAGTCGCCTTGGAGAATTAGTTCATAATAGGCAGAATTATATTCCTGCATTTAAACAGGAAATTGGATATAAACAACAATAACATAAGAACTGTAAATATGAAGAAGCAGAACTTTAATTACTTCAATTAAATCATTGTATGTGGATAGCATCTTTGAATCTTGTAGAGTGCAATTTTTGAAAATGTTTGGCATTTGTATTTATGTCCTTTTATAAAAAATACATTAATGTGGCTGGGCGCTGTGGCTCACGCCTATAATCCCAGCACTTTGGGAGGCCGAGGCGGGTGGATCATGAGGTCAAGTGATCAAGACCATCCTGGCCAACATGGTGAAACCCCGTCTCTACTAAAAATACAAAAAAAAAAAAAATACATTAATGTAATAATATATATTAACACTTTACCTTTTCCCATTTCCTCTACTGAAAGATTTCTTTACTTTTAATTACATACATTTTTAAACTTCTAAAATTGTTTATTCATTTTATTTTTACTAGCATTTCTACTTACAACTTCAAAAAAAATGTCCATCACTATTATTAGTCTGATTTCATGATTATTATTATAGAATCAGGTTAAAAATAATCTACTAACAATTGTCCTGCTTTTCTTTCCCTAAGAAACTCATGTTATGGAGTGGGAATGGTAGAAGGAGTTTATACATATAAATAATATATTTTCTTTACGATGTATAAACATATATTAAGATAAAAGTGTGCAGTTACCCGTAAAATGCAAATTTTATTAGTTTTCTCTTAAATTCTTACTGAGTCACTACAATTCTAATATTGCAATATTTTATAGCTAACTACTGTTTTCAAAATGGCATGGGTATTTGTTTTCATTTCTACCTTCTTTATTTCTATTTTCTATAAATTGCTTCTACAAAAGCTTTTAAAAAAGGAAAAATGGCCACCAGCACCTGTCTTGTTTTGAGAGGCGAGATCTTATCACTGACAGCTAATCAATAAAAACAAATGAAAAGTAATAACGTCAGACTTTAGAAGTAAGTGTTTTATTCCTAGCCTGAAGCCAGGGTTCACCAATATGCTAAAATCAATCAATATTTCCTTCAGACTGGACCTAAATCCTAATCGTTAAATCTTTAAAAGTACCATATGCAAGAGCACCCTGCTGCTTGCACTCAGAGTACAAAATAGAACAGACTGTCACTGCTGTTGTTCTCCCCCTCGGGCCCTCATAACCAAGACAGATCACAGCGCACGATAACAACTGACCCCGGGAGTAGAGGGAGCAAAGCATCTACACAACTTTTCTTGCTAAGCAGATTAGAAGCAACCTCCTTGCACCCACTATGATGAAAGTCATTCCTAGCATTCTGAGAAGCAGGCAGGAGGTTGGCTAAATGCAAAGCTGGATGGTGATCAAATACACTGTAAATAATGGTCAAAGGTCTGGAAGGGGGCTTGCAAATGCATCATAATTTGTCACCAATGGGATTGAAAGCAGAATGCCTGTCTTTGCTGGAAATTGTGCATTTCATCAACTGAGAGAAAATAAGCCATACAAGGTTCAAAATAATGTTTTCAAGCTTTCTTGTATCTGCAATTGCATAATGTGATTTTTTCAAATGTTCAGAAATCATTATTCTCTGCATGTATCTTAATTCTGCTTAATCACGAATAGTTCCTGAACTTTACCCTGAAGTAGACTGTCACAGAATTTTCCTAATAATTCAACACAGTTAATTAGAATATCAATGAACTTGAAAAAGATGAGTGTGCACTATAAAATATTTGGCAAAATTAACAAGATACACCTTCTTATAAGAATGTATAACTATGTTATACATTCTTATAAGAACTATGTTATTCAGCATGGGAAAACAAATCACATGAAGACCCTGCATGGAAAGAAAGTCAAGGCCTATATTTACCTCACTTTTAACACTTCCATGTATGGTCAACATTACTTCTATGACCCCAGGCTACATGTGACTTTCCTAAATTTAAAATAGAATAGATTCTGAGAATTATAGAGTATTGGATTACAGGTGCATGCCACCATGACCGGGTAATTTTTGTGTATTTTGTAGAGACGGGGTTTCACCATGTTGCCCCAGCTGATCTCAAACTCCTAGATTCAAGCAATTTGCCTGTTTCAGACTCCAAAATTGCTGGGATTACAGGTGTGAGCCATCATGCCAGGACCTGATTATTATGCTTTTATTATGAAGCAGCTGTGTCCAAGAAAACATAAGAGCTTTGGGCAGAGTCATAAGACTTCATTTTTAATAGTTACCTGCAATCAAACAGACCTAAATTTATTGTCTAGATTCTGTTAGCTCAGTAATCCCTCCCTCTTTCCCTCCCTTCCTTCCTTCTTTTCTCCCTCCCTTCTTTTCTCCTTTCCTTCCTCCCTCCCTCCCTACCTCCCTCCCTCCCTTCCTTCTTCTTTCTTTCCTTCCTTCCTTCCTTCCTTCTTTCCTTCCTCCCTCCCTCCCTTCCTTCCTTCCTCCCTTCGTTTCTCCTTTCCTTTTTCCCTCCTTTCCTCCCTCCCTCCTTCCCTCCTTCCTTTCTTCCTTCCTTCCTTCTTTCTTTGCTAGCTAATTTATCCACATATACCTAGTCTGTATAGAAAGATAAAGTGCTCACAGTCACCTATTATTTACCATTGAATCTACTTGATTAAACTTTGCTCAGGAAATTTTCTGCTCCTTCAAGGATCCCAAACTTTGGCTTACCCCTAAGTTTAAGCATCTAGGGAGATGTGAAACACCCTTCCTTAAAGGCTCATTCCAACAATTAGGTGACTAGGGGGAACCGTTTCTGTTGACCACACTTATGCCATCTGCTCAACCCTACCTGCCCATTCCACTCCCCCACAAAGTTTCTGCTAGTCCTCCTTATACTTCCCAATAAAAGAAAAGCTTTGGCTTTCTGTTTAATTTTGAGACATCTATAGATTTTATGATTGGAGTATTCTCCCTGTTGCAATAAACATTTGGAATAGTCTCTGCTAAAATCTAGATTTTTGTTTATTTGACATCAATAACTATCAAAAGTTATATTTTCAAAAAGAAAACTTTTTTTGTTCTTTAAGGAGAAGGAGTTGTTCTTACCCAACAAGGACCATAGTCTACCTTCATCCTTTTTCATATTCCTATAGTATGAGTTTCCCCCTTTTCTGTTTTCTGAAACTGCTCTCCTCAAGCTCACAGAAGGCTGCCTCAGTAACTTATTCTTTATCCACAAACTGCTTGCATTCTTCCCATATGTCTACGCTTTAGCCAACCTTTTTGTATAATATATATATCTTAGCTTTTATAAGGATAATATTTCTCTTTCTCTCTTGCAGTTATATCTAAAAATATAGTATACCAAGATTTTCAGTATTCATGTCTGTGTCTCTTCTACTAAGGTTTTTTTCATTTTTGTAATTGATTTCATTTCTTCCTTTTCTTAGACACATTATAATTATACTTCCTCTAGCATTTCCTTCTAAAAAGTGTTTAATTTTTCATACTTCCCTAGGATATCAAATTGATAGCTTGATATCTTGGTAGAGAAACACATAATGTATATGAGGATTCTCATTCCAAAGTTTTGATCATTTATGTAACAATGACAATAATTGCATAAAATGAGTTAACATATGCAAACTGCTAAATGAACTTAAGTAATTTACAATAAGAAATTGCTCAAAATCCCTTCTGAAAGCTCATAATTTTTACAATGAGGTGATGAATTTGTTATGAATTATATATGCACAGCCTCATCTTTTCCTTGAAGTAGCTAACAACATGAATTTTAAAAGAGATTATCATAATTAAGGATTTGGCCTATGATAATAATTTTGCCTCTGTACACTTTTAACTGAAACTCACATGTTCTGCTTTTTTAAAGGAGTTCATCAGTGACTAAAAAGTAAGAAAAAAATTTTAGCTAAGTTTTCTCATGCACTTAACCATGATGCATGAATATGGCTGCAATGCAGATGTCTAAAACAGAGATGACAGTTAACATATATTATACAAGATGCACTCCTGAAAAAATGGAAAAGATCAGCTAATGAAGGGAGGCAATAGTGAAAAAAATAGAGAAAACAAGAGTCTAATGCTAATATCTAAAACATAGTATAATTTTAGTAAACATTGTCAAATAGTGAAAAGAGGATAGTTTTATTTTGGTAAAAAAAATGGCAAAAATAAGAATAATATTGTGGTCATATATCTGTGCATTGAGATACAAAGTAGAAAAATTAAAATAAGTAATTGATAAGTTAGACATTCTAGAATAAGATAGTCAGATATATTTTCACTTAAAAATACCATGTATTAAACCACTGAGGCATAAAATATAAAATTTATAAAATCTGCACAAATTCATTTTACTCATTATACCCTTCCCATTCACGCTTTATTTCCACTTCTATTTATCCTCTCTTTTACCAGCCAAATATCCTGAAACATCAATTTATTTTTCAGATCTTCATTTCCTTATTTCCTATTCACATCTTAATCATTATAAAATGTTCATGGCTGTCTTCTTTTTCTTTATTAAAAGTTTATTCATAACTCCAGTCTCTAGTACCCACTTCAGCAATGATGCTTCCAAATATACACCTTCAGTTCAGACCTCTCTGTTACGTGTCTGAAGTATATTTTCAGTTTAGAAATCTATTAATTAAAAAAATCTTACACAAATTCAGGTATAACTGAACGTGCTAACCTTCCTTCACCTCAGATTTACAGTTTATTCAGTTTCTTAAGTCATTATTTGGAGTCATTAGTAATATTTCCTCTCCGACTCTTCTCATATTCCATTTATCATGAGGTTCGATTTTCCCTCTTCACTGTCCTCCAGTTTCTTTTCCTCCATTCATCCTACTATTCTTGTTTTAATCCATGACTAGAACTTCCTTTCTTCTAGACTTTGCATAAATTCAGTCTCTGCTATCACATGAATGTTTCCAAAAAGCATAATGACCACATCATCATTCAATGCTTAAAATCCTTATCCACCTACATTGTCGTTATGAGCCTTGAGGATGAGATTATATGTTTTTACTTTTTAATGGTTTTGCGCACTGAATAAAATGCAACAATTGCTTGATAATCTTTTTCTTCTTTTTTGTAGCATTACCATAATCCCATTGGTATTCATAGTCCAGTTAAATCTGGGGAAAATTAGAACCCATATAGAAAGTTTCAGGTTTTCATAGGATAGTCATTGCAGCAGCAGGAATATTTGCTTGGTGGATACATTTCTGCAAAAATTTCAAGTGGAAGAGATATTAATATGTTGGAAGATATGGGCCTCTGCCAAATATAAGGAAGGTAGTATAAATCGGGGTAGAAGAGACAGTAATCTGTCCTGTTATCTGAACTGTTATGTGAATAATTTTGTATCTCTACTACAAGTAATTCACCTTTTTGTTTTTTCAATAAATACTTATTTTTATTATTTCTCAGGCACTATTCTAAGAATGGAAATTTATCAAGGAAAAAATATACAAATATACAAACATCTTTACAGTCTTGGAGATTTCATATTTTAGTGGAAGGAGAAAGATATTTGAATATAGAGTAGAAGATTTAATGGGGTAGAACTATAGAATATTGGGGTAGGGTGAGGTGGGGAAGATCACCCGAACAAGAGAGAATAGAAAACATTTTAAGTAGCAGTGTACCTGGTGTGCAGTGAGTAGAGACCAGTGACGATGGAGACATAGGAAAGTTAAAATAACTTGCTTAGTGTTAGATTTTTTGGATTAAAATCTCAGAATATGGGACATCAAGATCATCGACTTGGAAATGTAGAGATTTAGATGCTGCTTCTTTTCAGGCCCTTTATATTAATATGCACATACACACACACACACACACACACGCACACACACACACATATATTTGAATATATATATACACATACACAGTTTCAATGATAATAATAGCAGTTCTGGGAAGAAACAAAATACTGAATTATAAATGATTTGCTTCACACAGATTTGGAAGATACACACATACACACACACATATATAAATATATAAATTACTGATGAATTTCCATCCTTAGAATTCTAGAACTTCTAGAGTGCCTGAGTAATAATAATAATATATAAACATAGAATATATATATAATGTATAATAATATATAAACTTAGAATTCTAGAACTTCTAGAGTGCCTAACAATAATAATATATAAACAAACATACACATTATGTGTGTGTATATATATATATATATATATATATGTGTGTGTGTGTGTATACACACATATATAAAATACTGCAGTGTGTGTTTATGTGTGTATCTTCCAAATCTGTGTGAAGTAAATCCTTTATAATTTAATATTTTATTTCTTCCCAGAACTGCTTTCTTTTTATTATTTATCATTGAAACTTCCACTAGTAACTCAAAGTAGGATATTTTCAGTCACATTTTTCTCCTCTCATATATAATGGCTAAAGCAGCATGTCTTATGGATTTGTAATATATACATTTACAATATGATTCCAAGTTTTGGGAATAGTTAAAGATACATATAGTTAAGCTCACAATGCATATTAAGTAATGTTTGTAACCAAACTATAAACAGCACACTACTCCCTGATTTCTAAATTGCATTCACTGCTGAACACATAAGCTAATATGCCAAAGCACCATAAAATACATATCTATATTTAACAGAATACTGTCCTTTTACATATTTGGAGTGGATTTCCACAATGTGCTGCTGAAAATTCTTAGTAGTCAAAATATGTCAAGCACTGCCTGTCCTAAGTTTCCAAATTTTGAGTAAATTGAGATACTTTTGGGAACAAGTATCAAGATATAATGACCAATCTTATTTTTCCCCTTACGGGTATTATAGAGCATGGAAGGAAAATTTTTGTGAAAGAGGTGACTGAATAATCATATTTTGAGAGCACTGGCACAGAAAAGTACACTGAAGAAAATAGTTGGGTGTTTTACATTAAGCAGTTTATAAACCAGAGACAACCAGAGGGCCACCATGGAAGTCTAAGTGTCAAGAAGGCAGAAAGGGAAATAAGCTAAATTGTTCCTTGCATGACTTTTTCCATTTAGGAAAGTTATTTATATCTATAAGAAAATGTTGATTTTTAAAGTAAGGTAATTTTATATGTGCTGCTTAAGGGAAGAATGTTGCTTTGGAGAACTATGTAGAGAGCTCTCTGGCTTATCAAGTCTATCACCTTACATAAACCAACGTGGCTCTTGAGATGAGGACACACATGATAGACATGAGGATTTCAGTGGATCTCTGAAGACAAGGGTTAACTTCTCCCTCCAGCAAAGCAGACAAGAGAATACCAAGGAGACAGATTTTCATATGAATATTTTACCATGCCACATAAAAGTAATATTGTAGACAATGTCCTTACAATTTATCTTTCTTTTCCTTATTTACTGTGAGCTTTGTGACCTGCAGTTTAAAATATTTGCCCTCTTTGCAGATTTATGCTTAGAATGAAATTTTGCTTTGTCATAGGATGTGACATTGATTTAAAAAGCCATGTATTTCAAACTTCCTCCTTTTAGCATTTCTTATTACAATATATTTTAAAATGACTATGCTGGATCTACATACTATTATGTTGTTCTTACATGGTTTTTACACATTATTACACATTAAAGTATACTTTAAAATTGATTCTAGTTCCCAGTGACAGCTCATGCAGTTAAAAAATAAAGTTCCTATAGAATCTATAGCACTGACTTTGTAAAATATTACATTAGGCATCTGCTCCTATTTATTACTTGTTTTTCATTTAACAGTCAGCTGTGACAATAACTTCAATGCCAATGCCAACAACAGATAATTGTGTATTATCTTATTGACATTGCCAGAATTTGGTATTCCTGTGTATATATATTTGGCTTATGACTGCACATATTTGTGGAGGTCATTTTGTACAAATTTTATTTGGAAATATTCCGTCTTAGTATGAGTAGGCAGTTTCAAATTTCCACGCCTCATAAATCATTCATACACTCACGTCTTGTCCATATCTGTTGTGTTTATTTAACACTGTGATGCGGTGAATGAGCACAATTGAAAGGACAAAGGTTCTTTGTCATAAAGGAGACAAGTCCTGGAATAAAAGGTTGTAACCATAACATTGCAGCTTCTTCAAAAGTAGGGATTAATTCAAATGACTTCATTGTCAGGAAAGTTATTGTTATGAGCACTAAATTCCATTTGTGACTGGACTTATCATCGGAAAAATGTGATGATTGTAATAGCTTCCTGTTAATTTTTATTCCTAATCAATCTTTTATTGGCAAGCCTTTGGACTAGTAAGAATTAAGATAAGACATAGTAATAAAAAAGCACTAAATAATATGTGCTAATTTTTCATACTAAATATGTTGTACTCCTTTTGAAAGACATTGTTTTATTTTTTCAGAAGCACAGTTGCCCGTAGAGTGTTGAACAGTACCTTAATGAATGACTTTGATTTAGGTTAAGATTAAAATCATTATCCATGCTTAGCAATGAGGTATTATCAAAAGTTCTTTTAAAGTATGCTAAGAAACATTATGGCCATTTAAAAGAAAAAGTCTTTTTTTTCTATAAAGGATCTATTTCGCATTAACTTCCAAATCACATAGAGTAGGTGTTACATAGGCACGATGCATGATCTCTGTCTACCTTTCTTATTGTAACAAATTACCGAATTTTAAACTGCTTTTGGGGGGATCTTATCAAAACGATGTGAATAATGTGGAATGGCTCGAAGATTTCATTCAGTTACTAACACATAAAAACTAAGTTTTCATTTTTCTCTTTCAGCTGAATATTGATGACAGATGAGATAAATTTTACACAAAATATTATATGATTTCACCTGTTCCCTATGCAGTTACTTTTCTAAAGTAACTTCTAAATATAACAATACAAATTAGATTTCAAATTACATCTAAAAGCATGGTAAATGATAACATAACTATTTTATTCAAAGTATATATTATTTATTTTATTATTCTTAGAAGCATAGTTATGTTTAATTTAAAAAAGTCACTACTTAAAGGTTTTTTCAGAACTTCTTCTATTGGATTTACCTTAGACAGCAATAAAAGATATATTAAAACCTATACAATTATACACATATTAAAACATAAACCTTTTTTACATCTTGATGTAGAATGCTTTGAATGAACTTTTCCTTTTTGTTAAATAACAGTATCATTATACTAAAGAATAACATAAATGAAGATAGTTTCAAATACAGCTCTAATGCAATATTAACATTTATATTTGATTTACACATTTTGAAATTATAACTCACTTTAAGAATGATAATTCTAGCAACAATGTAGAGGAAGGTAAGAATGTGTTCAAAGGTCATAAAGGAATTCATCAAGTACCTGAAAAGTATTTACCAGGATCCGCAAGGTGGGAAAAGTTATGCTAAGTGCTGAGCAAGACAGACGTGGCTCATACCCTTGCAGTCATCCAAGACTATAAGAAAAACATACATTTAGAAATACAAAATGAAGATAGTGCTGATTTTAAGACAGTATGGCTAGGAATCCCAACATCCTGTTTGGCTTGCAATACTTTCACTCAGGTTGCTTTCCAGGTGAGTCTTAAAAATGTAAAAGAGTTGATTAATAGAGAAAAGCATACAGGCAAAGGCTATGGGCAGTACTCCTGGAAATAAGAATGACATTATGCAGTTATTTTGAGGTTTAAGAAGGAATAGGAAGTTCAAGAAAACAAAGAATACATTTAACATCAGCTGAGTTTGTATAGTGGGACACAGACATGATATCTGAAGTCCGCTAATAGGGAAGCTACAAAGGACAGTGGTTGTTGTAAGCCACATTAAGATATTTGAAATTTGTACTATGAGATGAGAAGCCAGCAAATATTTTAAGCAGAACAATAGTAGAATCAGATTTATATTTTTGTAAAATCACTATGGCTACATTGTTTGAGAATCAATGAAGAAAAGCATGAATGAAAGCTAGTAAAACAGTTGAGACAAAAATTATGAGACCTTGATTTGAAGACGTAAAAACAAATAGACCCTAGAAAGTAAGAGTTGAGGTAACTGACTGTTACTCTCCTAGGGCTGCCATAACAAGGGATCGTAAACTGATGTCTTAAAACAACATGCATTTATCGTATAATAGTTCTGGAGGTTAAAAGTCCATAATTAAGGAATCAGTAGGGCCATGCTGTCTGTGAGGCATCTAGGAATGAATCATTTTCCAGTCCTTTTCTAGCTTCTGGGATTTGGTGGAAATGCTTGATGGTCATTTGCTTGCAGCTGCCTATTGACATTCTTTGCCTCCGTATTCACATAACACTTCTCCAACTATGTCTCTACCTCTTCTCTTTTTCACATGGATGCCAGTCATATTAGGCTTAGTATATACTCCAGTATAAAATCATCTTAGCTGATTATATCAGCAAGTTTCCCTATTTCCAAATTTCACATGCTGAAGTACTAAGGCTAAGGACTTCAAAATATATTTTTTGGTGACCCAGTTTAATCCACTATGGTTACCAGCGTGGGGATGAAAATGAGGGAAATTGAGTAATTGTGATTAATTCTGGCATGTATACCTTTGAAGACTGGATTGATTGTATTGCCATTAGCACATACGAAGAATATCAGTGACGTCTCTTGGAGAAAAATAACATGCCACAATTTGAATATTTTGAATTTGAAGTACCTGGAAGACATAAAGCTGAATATGTCTAGTGGGATGTTAGAAATGTCTTCAATAAGGAAAGATATATGAATTTGACATATATATTTGGGAGTCATTGCTGATAAATGATGGATAAAGTCATAATAGTGGGTAAGCTCACCCAGGAGAAAGTAAAACAAACTAGGGGTAAAGTACATAAAGATTGACAGCTTTTAAGGAGCAAGTATTAAGGATATATGAATAAAAAGTGACAGAGAACAACCAGAAAGAAAACTGAGAGAAAATCGTAAGCTGGTACATATTATCCTAGAGAGGCTCTTAAGAGGTAGGACAAATATCTAATATATGTGGGGCTTAAAATGTAGCTGATGGGTTGACAGGTTCAGCAAACCGCTATGGTACATGTATATCTATGTAACAAACCTGAACATTCTGCATATGTTCCAGAGCTTAAAGTAAAATAAAATTTAAAAAATCGTTACACATTGTTATTAAAATGTCTGGAATAAGGGCAGAAAATACTTTTGGCTAGGAAAATTAAGAATTCCTCCGTGACCCTATGTAAGGTCTCTAACAAGAAACATTTTCATTAATTAAAGAAGGTAGAAGGCAGCACAACAGTTTAGAGCACTGACTACAGCCAGACTAATAAGCTTTGTCTACCACCTCTTACTGGAGATGTGGGACATTGAGTTAAGTTACTTAATCAGTTTTTTTTTTTTTTTTTTTGGCCTCAATTTCTGTTTTAGTAGAAAAGAGGCAATGATATCACATTATGGCTTCTGGGAATTAAATGATTGCTATTATGATTACAAAGAAATGATGACTGAGTACAATTTAAGGACCTGAAAATATGTTACATAACACAGATTTTTCAACAGTATGTTAGTGACTAATCATTATTCACTATCTCCTACAAGTTGAAGTATTAATACGGCTGTAGAGGGATATAAAGTATAGGACTATTTAATCAACAAATATTGAAAAACAACCCTTCAGGAAATTACCCACCAAGAGATGTGTGTATAGATCCTGTGCTAAAAGAGTAAGGTAAATAGGGAAATGTGAAGATTTTCATACATCCTCTTGGTGTATGTCCACTTTGACCTCAGAGACTCCCAGTTATTGTTTACTAGGCTGGGCACAGTGGCTCATGCCTGTAATCCCAGCACTTTGGGAGGCGGAGGCAGGAGGATCGCTTGAGGACAGGATTTGAAGATCAACCTAGGCAACGTAGCAAAAATGTATTTCTTGAAAAAAATTTTAAAAACGAATACAATTAAAGCTAAAATAAATAAATAAAGGGAAGGAAGCCACCAATTTGTAGTGTAAGTATTGCTTTCCTATTTGGTCTGGACATCTCATGCACACGCTAGGTCTTGTCGGTACATCTCTTTCTACATACATTCAGGGGGTAAGGTCACCAGGGATGCACAGCTGCACACTTGATGGTTTTCTTTTTCTTATTTCATCTTTACAGTTCTTTAGGAGATAAAATGAAAGTAAGCACTATCAGTTTGTGCTTTCATACATTTTTATACCCTGAAAGAAGAGCAAGACCAGCAGAGACAAAGAATAGGTGAGTTCGTGTCTTTGTAGGGACATGGATGAACCTGAAAACCATCATTCTCAGCAAACTGACAAAAGAGCAGAAAATCCAACACCACATGTTCTCACTCATAGGCAGATGTTGAACAATGAGAACACATGGGCACAGGGAGGGAGCATGACACACTGGGGTCTGTTGGGGGGAAATAGGGGAGGGATAGCAGGGGATGGGGAGTTAGGAAGAGATAACAGGGGGAGAAATGCCAGATATAGGTGAAGGGGAGGAAGGCAGCAAATCACACTGCCACATGGGTACCTATGCAACAATCTTGCATATTCTTCACATGTACCCCAAAAACTAAAATGCAATTAAAAAAAGAATAGTGTAATAAATCCTAATGACATATGCAGTTATTAAATTTTAGTCTTTGATTTCGAAGTGCCTGGAGTGCACAGAGAGCCATGCACAGCAAGGTCCAGCTCACGTACTTCCTCACTTGGAGCTGGTACTACTCGCAAACTGACGTCACTTATATCAATAGTTGTCGTGTTCTTTTAATATGTAATAGTGACCATAGATTATAAGAAATCAGTAGGAATTACAGTTTTTCTTCCATTACTTCTTTGACATTTTATCACAAAATAAAGTCTCCAAAAGAATTCTACTGTCAATAAAAATAGTGAGCAAGAGACATGAAACCAGGCACATGACCATTCATATGAGACTAGTGGGGTCCCCACCATTATTTCTTTTTAGGCCCTCTGGTATGAAACACTGTAAAATACCAAATTAATGAAAATATAACAACGTTCTGATAGTAAGATGAGAATAATTTTAGTTCAGTGTTCTTAGCTATACCCGATGTGGTTGCCCCTTTTGATAAAAACATATTTTTATGTTATCTTTATTATTATGATATAATCGTAATAAAAATTCTAACACTTTACCTTAAAAAATAAAATGAAGATTTAGTCATGACATAATAGAATAAAGAAAAAGCTTGTAGCCTATTCATGTATAAATTAGTAGATGACTACAGTAGAAGATACACTAAAGTACTCATAGGCCTGCATGCATTTCTAAAACCAATTGGTTGAAAAAATAATTTTGTATAATAAGTATAAGAAAATTTAATAGCAGATGTGTGGGTGGAAATTAGAGTAAAGAACTATTATGTAAGAAAAGTAGAAGACACAAGACTTGTCTGTATATGATTTAAAAAAAAGCTTAAATTAAGTCATAGTAAGATATAAAGAAAAAACACCTGAATAGTCAAATTGGATGAAATGGAAAATAAATTATGCCATTCCTGAAAATGACTTAGACCTCATTTACAAGGAAAGTGACAAAATAATTTCCAATATTATAATATAGGAAAATGACGAATTAGCACAAAAAAACCTGTCTTCTGTTTTGAGATCAAACAGTATGTTGAGACAGATTCACCTCAAGTATTTTAAAAAAGACCTTGAGCATCATATTATTTGATAAGTGATATGCAACCCAGGATTAGCTGGGAAATGAAGCACTGGGATGAGATGTTGTAGATTGCTTGCATGGGAGAACTCTTGGAAGAATATCAGAGTAAGGCTGGGAAAAATTAGACAATGCAAAAATAAAGTAAAAGAAATGACGTGATTTTCACAACATTGGTGTTTTATCATTGTTCTTCAATTATAATATTTTTAACTATATCTATATTTTGTATGATTACAAATATTTTTAACTATACATAAATTATAAAAATGAAAATAGTTTGAAAATTTCCCTTATTGATGAGATTAAATAATAGCACTGCATTGCTTATGCCTTAGCAAACTTATTATTTTTAGATAAATATGTTCCAAGGATTCTCAAAAATCTTCTTAGTCCTATTTGTGTATGAAACATTTTGGGAATAGACTAATTAAATTTTGCTTCCCTCTGAGTCACTTTTTATTCTAATTCTTTACATATTAATTGCTAATATTTTCCATATCATGAGTTAATTATCTAATTTTATATTATAAAGTTATAAAACTTAGCCTGATTTTGATGGCATTGAAATAACTACATATAGTTCAATATAATCAGTATATGTAAACACCCTTTTTAAAGTTGTAGTACAGCTAGAAATAGAAAGCTTCTTAAAGAGCAACATTAATTTTATATAACTTGCCTATGAAAACCATGATAATTGCCTTCACTTTCTTTCTATCTTTTTTTTTTTTTTTTGAGACAGCTTCAGTCATGTTGTCTAGGCAGGAGTACAATGGCACAATCTTGGCTTACCACAGCCTCTGTCTCCTAAATTCAAGCAATTCTCCTGCCTCAGCCTCCTGAGTAGCTGGGATTTAGGCGAAAGCCACCACACCTGGCTAATTTTGTATTTTTAGTAGAGACAGGTTTTCTCTATGTCAGTCAGGCTGGTCTCGAACTCCAGCCTCAGGTGACCTGCCCAACTCAGCCTCCCAAAGTGGTGGGATTACAGGCGTGAGCCAGCACAACCAGCTGGTTAATTCCCTTCAGTTTCATGTAATTGTTCTTTCCTGTTCCTTTCTGCTTTAGAAGAACCTGATAAAAAATGTTGTATGCATCTGAAATGTATTTTACATTGTATTTAATATTTCAATAGAACCTGATAAAAAATGTTGTATGCATCTGAAATGTATTTTACATTGTATTTAATATTTCAATTTAAATTACATTTCTATATTTAAAACAAGTTATTTTAAGTAATATAATTTTTTAAATGACTCAATCACCTATCGTTACTTTGCAATGAATTGTTGACATTTTTTACTTAAAATAATGGTAACAATAAAAATAACCCTAACACCTTTTGTTGAAGTAGAGTGTAGACATTTACATTTATGGAACACAAGTTTCTGACTTTACATATTTATTTTTAAATTCAGTTTCTCTAATATCTTGAAAAATGAGAAGCATAAAATTGTGAGAGTGATTCTTGAATAAAGATCTAATGTTAAAAAACAAATACATGCATGTATTTTCTATTTTGATCTTTTATAATAAACATTTTATTTTAGAAGAATTTTAGATTTATAGAAACCTTGTAATGGGAGGACAAAGAGTTGCCCAATATCACCTACCCAATTTCCTCTATTAACATGTTGCATTTATATGATTGCTTTGCACGCTTAATGAACCAAGTTCATCAAAAACATGAACGTCTTAGAGCTGTCACAGTCTAAAGGTGCCTAAGGAGACATGGTAACTAAATGTATTGATGACCATGGTTGTTTCGATGAGCACTGATCAGGTATTTTGTAGAATGTTCATCACTTGCAATTTTCGAGACATTTTCCTGTGATTAGATTGGGATTTTGTGTTTGGGGAAAGAAGACCGAAGACATTAAGTGCCATTTTCATCACATTATATCAAAGACACATACCATACACACAATGTATCACTGTTGAGATTAACCCTCCTCACCTGATTGAGGTAGCATTATCGAGCTTCACTACTACAGTCATTCTCTTTCTCATTTTTTCTTACTTATTCGAGTGAAGTCAATATGTAAGCCTACATTTAAGCTTCATTTTTAAGGGTTGGGAGTTTTCCTTAATATCCTTGAGAAACGTAATGGTTAATCTTATGTGTCAATTTGGCTGGCCCAGATGGTTGGTCAAACACTATTCTGGATGTTTCTGTGAAAGTGATTTTTAGGTGAGATTAACATTTCAATTGGTAGTCTTTGAGTAAAGCATATTAACTTCCATAATCAGTAGAAGTCCTTAATTATTGCCTGCATAAAATTGTTACAACAACATTAAGTAGTAAAAAAAAGTTATAGAATTTATTTTGGTGAATGACTTTATTCTGCTGTGTAGAAAAGTTTGTTAAAAATCTTCTGCACTGTTTATGAGATTATAATTCAAAAAATCACTCAATATTACTATTAACATGAATGATAATCCTTTAGTTGTGAAGTCTTACACTAAGACTCTTGGTTACCAAGTGTCATACATGAATAATGCAATAAAATGCTAAAACACCTCGTGCTAGTATTTTTATATTGGCTAAAATTTGTTTCTGACCAATCCAAATGGTGCTTCATCTCTACACAAAAGGAATATTGGAAAATAATTATATATGTTTCTGAAATATATTTTAGTGTTTTAAGTATCAATAACCATATTTCCTGTGATAACTGTTTTAATGGATATTACGTTCTGGCAGTTAAGCTTCATTTTTCAAGCAGGATACTTTCATCAGCAGGTAATGAAAATCTGCTTGACTAGAGCTTATTTCGCAGTTGGCACATTTGACACAGAGCTGACACACACCTGACACCATTTGACACTCATTTGAGATCTTTCACTCTCTTATACATTCCCCTCCAAACACTGTCATTGCTTAATGGAAGAAAATTATTTTTTTCATTATATTTTCTTTTATAATTATAGTAATTATCCTTGCAGCAGGAAAGGTACTTTTTTTCAGTATTGTCAGGTTGACCAATTTTATTTTTCATATTTTCTATTATTCTGAAGGAAGCTATGCCTTCATTCATGTAACCTTATAAGTATCTTATGTCTTTGCTAACATTTTAAACATATTTTTTGTAAAAATATTTACTTAAGCCTAATTTTTCCCCTAATTAGAATAAAGATAGAAGTGTAGGCTTGTTGGAAACTGTGTATTTATTAGTAAAATTATGAAGCCTGTTTGGAACTATCAGATGGAATATGGTTCATACATTTTCTTTCTTGCTGCCATTTTTCAAATGAAAACTAAATGAGTATTTTACCGTGTTATTTTGAATATTATAAATGTTGCAACTACAAAAGGAGACTGATGTAAGTGTTTTGTATTGGCAATGAAAATCCATAAGCATATCCGCTATTGGGGGATTATTTTCCTAGTGGTGAGTAAACACTATTACATAATGTAATTATAATTTTCATTTGATTTATATAATTACTGCATTCCCCAACGTACATATATATACACAAATATACATATATTTCAAACATAAACCAATTCACATATGTATATATGCATATAAACAATATACATATATATGTTTCAAATATATGTATATTTGTGTATATGTATGTATACATACATATATACATGAATATATGTATATTGTGTATATATTTGTTTTCATATATATATATATATATATACACACACACACACATATGTGAATTGGTTTTTAAGTACAGATAAAGAGTATTTCTTCTAGTTTAATGTGTGAGGTATACTTAAAAAGTTGTTTAGAAAAAACTAAAAATATTTGTTTTTCAGGAATATCTCAAAAAGGTCAGGGACTTCAGATTCTGGCCAAGATATAGTAATATGGACCAGATTTAACCTTCTAAAGTAACTTTAAAAAATGGTGAAAATCTATTTTAAAATAATATTCCTATATTGCATATCAAGCAGCTCAAAACTGTCATTCCTAAGGGGAAAAAATAAATAAGGCACACCTTATAAAATTTCCATCTTACTGCCTTAGAGAAAGCATTCAGGCTGCAAAGAGAAAGGGAAACCATTTCATCCTGGGTTTGAATGGTGCTGTGAATCTGGGACTGACAAGAGTTTTACAATTTGAAGGACAGAGTGCAAAAGAACAGAGAGCTGCAGAGAGGGAAAGCAATAAAGACCTACAGAAATTATTCCTGGAGTATTCAACCACAGAACAGAGCATGCATGTAACAAAACAGGCTGAAGATTGAAGAAGGAATATTTTATGATTCATTCTAGGGTTCAGAAATACTTTTGTTTCAAAACCAAATTTGATCATTACACAATGTATGTTTGCATTGGAATATCACATGTACCTCATAAATATGCACAACTATTTATATTGATAAAAAGATTACAATTTATAATAAGATTAAAGAAAATTTCTGACTAAACTCACCTGAGAGCATACTTATAAAAAGTATCTCAGTATTCTAGCAAATCAAATTGTGTGTGTGTGTGTGTGTGTGTGTGTGTGTGTGTGTGAAACAACATACATATGCGGAGGTTTAACTAAGGAATATGTTTGCTTAATAATTGTTAAATTAAAAAATGTAATTCATCATATTAGCAAACTCTACAAGATAACATTTGTGAGCATTGTAGTAGAGGCAGAAAAGCATCTGATGAAAGTCAGCATCCATTCCTAAAATTCACATCAAACTATGGAAGATAACTTTCCCAACCTGGCCGAGGACATCTATTAATACAAAGTAACTGCAGATAATATAACTTCCTGACGGAAAACTAGTTATTTTTCCACCAAAGTAAATATATCAATTGTTTCAACTTCTATTCAACATTGTAACTGAGGCCTTTCCCAGTGCAGTTCGTCAAGAAAAAGAAATATAACAGAGATTGTAAACTAACATCTTTAAATCTAGGTTGTAAATGTATTCTCCTTAATCATAGATGACTCATCTATATAGGAAATCTTCTGAGGTGGGCAGGATACTTAGAAAACAATATTTAAAGTGACATTAAAGTATGAAATACTTAGAGATAAAATTTATTTTTTTTTTCAAGATTCTTATATTGAAAGGAATAAAACATCACTGGGAGACATTGAAAATAAACTATATTATGGAGAATACACAATAATCATCGATTAGAAAACTCGACATTGCTTAGATATTAGCTCTTACAAAACTGATGTCTAGAATTAATGCAACCCAGTAAAAATGCAATAAAGTATTTTCACAGAAATCAATGAGATGATTTTAAAATTATATGTAATTTCAAAGAACTATGAATAGACATAATTCTGAAAACGAACATCAAAATTGGAAGTACCTACTACAATTTTTAAGGTGTTTGGTAAAGCTTCAGTAATCAAGACAGTGTGAGATAAATGCAAAGACAGACTAACAGATTGACAGATCAGAACAGTCTCTACATATTTGGTCAATTAAATGCGAAGAAAGGTGCATGACCATTCAAAGGAAAATAAAATAATATTTTCATCAAATAATGTTGAAAAAATTGGGACTCCTTATGCAAAAGACGGAGAGAGAGAAAGAAAAATAAAAACACCCAAAAGTGTTTCCTACTACCCTCTCCACTCCTACCTTCAAAATTTAGGTGATCTTCCTATGGATTCGAATAAATGAAAGCAAGGCTCAGAGGTTCGTCATCTATCCCCTTCACAATCATTATTGTACCACCAAATATGCTCCTTTCACATTTATTTATTTTGATTCTCAAAAGATGACTATCTTTTTGATGCTCCTCTATGTCATTCCTGATTCCCCTTGGAGAAATTCAACGGCACTGGTTGGAAAGAAAACCTGGCAATAGCTAAAGATACTTTGTAGTTACACACAAATAATTATGTTTGGTTTCATTATTTTATGAGAAATAAAATATTCTTGCTTTCAATATCTGGGGATAAATTGTGAGGAAATGTGGAAAATGGAGCCATAGGTTGGCATCCTCCAGGGCTTCCCTTCCCACACTCCTTCCACCTTATGCATGTGTGTGCACAACTCCGGGCACATGTTCAAGCTCTATCTTTATCCCACACAAACATCTGATCCTTAGACATGACTTAGAGCTAAGGAAATGATGCCTGAAGTAGAATTAGTCTGTGAGAACAGACAATGACTCAGCAAAGTTCATGAGAGTGGGCTCACTTGGGCAGAAAATTGCATAGTGCCAGGTATCTGGAGTGTGCTCTGGTAGATTTGGGGCAAAATATTTCTATGGCCCAGTGCCTTTCAGGATCCCACTGCTGTAATGGCCCTAGGGCAGGGGCCTTGTTTGTCTGAGATTAACATTGCTCCTGATCACTTCACCAGAATGGGGGTGTGTTTGGAGGCTTTAACACTGGCCAGAAATAGAATATAGCCTTCTGGAAGGCCATATGTGTGAGACGCAATGCTCAAAATAGCGTAGTGAGAAGGAAATACTATTGTGACAGGCATTTCTTTCTTTCCAGATTATACCGCAGTTATGACACATCATAACTGCTATTGTGTCTCATTTATTTTAATGTCTTAAGGCTTTAAGCTCTTGAAGCATAAGGAACATGACTTAGATCAATTTGGTATTTCTTTTCCTACCTTATAATTTTTAAATACTCCTGAATGATATCTAGCAAAATCATGTAGAAATTACATTACATCCATAATTTATGTATATGTGTGCTTGAGTGGGTTTTATGGGTTGAATTTTGCACACCTCACTGCAAATTGGTGTGTTGAAGCCCTAATCCTCAGAACTTTAAAATGTGACCTTATTTGTTAGTAGTTTTATGTAAGGGTTTTACAGAAGTAACTGAATTAAAATGAGGTAATTAGGGCAGGTCATAATCTACTATGGCTAGTGCCCTTATAAAGAGAGGAAATTTGGGGGACAGGGGGCCACCAAGGTATATATACAGGGAAAATGTTATATGGACATAAAGAAGGCCATCGGCAAGAATAGGATAGAGGCCAGGAACAGATTCATGCCTCACAGCCCTCAGGAGAAACCAACCCTGCCTACCCCTTGATCGTATACTGCTAGTTCCGCAATTCGTGTTCAGTCATCCTTAAATTCCATTTTTATTTTTACAGCTATCCAGTTATGCACTTTACTATGACAGCCCTGGCAAGCTAATATAACATGTATGTTTTCCTAACTGTGATATGAAACTGGCTTTATTACTGGAAAGTGATATGAATTAACACAAATTATTCACTTGTAATTCAGATTATGTGCAACCCAATTTCTGAGAAATAAATGACAAGAAGAGAAATAAAAATAAGACCTGAAATTTAAAAGTTCATGATATGTCTTGACTATAATGTGAATACATACAAATCCTTTTAGCTATTAGATAAGGAAATTTCAGCAGGAGAGAATTAAACCTTGTGGATAATTATTTCAATGGCTATTGTCCCAATTCTTTCAATGATGGAATATACTTAGCACCATTCTAAATGTCTAGGAGAGAAGTTAATTAATTACTTATAATGGATGCCTTCAGGTGCTGAAATCTCTCCCAGAACCTCATTGAGAATTGCTGATTTTAATATGCTCTATCTATTCAAGTATGATGATTTCATAGCAAAGTATTAAAAATAATAATTTGTTCACTGTTCTTTTAACTATTTTATAGAATTTGCAGAATTACCTGTACTGTTAGTTTATAAATTATATTTCTTTATAATCACATAGTTAATGATATTTTCAATTCCATATTTACTTCAATAGTAAATACACATATTTTACAGCAGAGGGTAAAGAAATTTTAACAATTCAAATTTTTATTTATTCAGAGATCATGCCTTCTTATTTGCCATATCTTTAGGACATGTATTTGGCTTCTTTGTATCTGTTTTATAAATTGATCAATTGAATTTCCTCCTTTTTCTGATCTTTCTGGAGAACTAACCTTCCTTAATAAACAGAAATGTACATCAAGCAAAAAACAAGCAAATGAGATTGTAAATTTTGCACGATTATGCTTTTTTTCCTCAGTTGAAATGGTTGATTATGATGTAAAAAAAGTACATCAAGCAAAACCCAAGTAGATGAGATTGTAATTTTTGTACTATTATGCTTTTTTCCTGAGATGAAATGGTTGATTATGGTCTGTCTTTGTGTTCCCATTAGCATATACTTTATATGCAGTAAAGAACAAAGATTTTTAAAACTTAGTCACCTTCTTAATGCTCCGAAAGTGTACAAGCACATTTTAAATATATATATAATGTGCAGTCAGCTATCCTGCAATGGAAATATCCTTTGTGTCTTGTTATTTATAATCTTATTCTTATTCACACCCTGAAGGTTATGGCCCATTGTACCAGGTTTGTGAAGGGAATAATGATAGATATAGGGAAATTCATTCTGGCATTCCGAATAATACTGTTCAAAGCTATCTCACAGAACTATTTAATTGATTATATGAGTGTATGTGTATGTTCTGCCTATTGAACTTGCCAGTGCATTTTAACTAATCCTCCTTGTGTCTTCTTAAGACAAAATGTTTAATTACAGGGATGTAAACAATTATCCAACACAGTTTTCCAATATTTTGTAATTCATTAAAGCATGGGAGGACAAACAGTATTTTGCGTAGTGTAACATTGTTGGACTGATAGATTTTAAAAATTGAAATTCTGATATTGAATTTTCTATGATTTTAGGAGGTCTGTTAGCTTCTGTAAGTCATTAGCATTTTGCCACCTCTGTCAGTAAAGCACTCAGCTCCTGGAATACCTAACCACACTTTGCCACAACTGTGGGGACTACTTGTCAACCTACTTAAGGGCGTGGCATGATCGCTGAGCAAACAAGCATTTATATTACAGACTCCCCGATAAATGTTTTCCAAATCTTTTCTCATCTCTGTATGCTATACTATGAGCTGGGGGTAGAACAATTTAAAATAATTTTCATAGTAAAATATACACACTGAATGTTTATCTCGTTAGCTTTTGATTTGAAGAATTGTTGTATCAAATTCTCAGTTAATAACAAGAAGAATGTTATAATGGGTCTCATGGTAGGAGAAAATATAGAAATGGCAGAAAAAAATGAATAAAGTTTGTTAATGCCTATGAATTACATACACAGGAACCCATTTTTGTTTTCATAGAAATTATTTATATATCAGATAAAATTATTTGCAATATGTACAAATCCATGTTCTTTTTTTATTTTTCTTGTCAGTGTCTTTTGCTCAGCAGAAGTTGCAATTTTCAAGTAATTTTATAATTTATTTTTATTTTGTTTTATATGAAGTCTCACTCTATCACCCAGGCTGGAGTGCAGGGGCAAGATCTTGTCTCACTGAAGTCTCCATCTCCTAGGCTCAAGCCATTCTCCTGCTTCAGCCTATCTAGTAGCTGGGATTACAGGCACTCGCCACCACACCCTGCTAATTTTTGTATTTTTAGTAGAGACTGGGTTTCGCCATGTTGGCCAGAATGGTCTCAAACTCCTGACCTTAGGAGATCTGCCTGCCTCTGCCTCTGCCTCCCAAAGTGCTGGGATTACAGGAATGAGCCACTGTGCATGATTAGTGCTTTTTTGTGTCTCTGCTAAGCAATCTTTACTTCCCCCAAATATTCTTCTATGTTTTCTTATGAAAGCTTTATGATTTTAGCTATTCTATTTAAGTTGGCTATTCATATTAAATTAACTTTATGCATGGTGTGACATGGGATATTGAAGTTCATTATTTCTCTTTAAAATTATTATTAAATTGCTATAGCACAATTTATTAGAAGACTTTTATTTCTATATTATGCGGAGAAATATAATTTTCTTTTTGTCAAAAATCAACTGAACATATACGTGTGATTCTTGTTCCAGACCCTCTATTCTGTTGTGTAGAAAGACTTGAACAATATTTTATGCCTAACAGCTTAAATCTAAAAATGATCCAAATGTCTAGTAACAGGAAAATGAATAAACAATTATATTATTGTCATAAAATGAAATATGAATTAGTAAAAACATGAAAAGATTATTAGTATATGTACAACATGTATGCATTTCAAAAGCTTTAAGTTGAAAAATAATCAAGATACGTAACATACAGAGGATGCTTCCATCTATATTAAATAAAAAAGATAAAACTAATCTGTCATTTCAAATAGAATAGTTATTGCCTATGAAAGTTGAGGATTGATAGAGAAGAACATAATATCTATTTCTTCCTTAGGGTATTGGTTACATTTGGTATATATTCTTTTATAAATTCACCAAATGGTACGATTAAAATCTGTATTTTTTTTTTTGCATGTACTTTTAATCTGAATCAAGAAACTGTTGATTTTTAGTTCAAAAAAGGAGTAGAAGTTAAAACTGCTCATTGCTGAAATAGAATTTTCCAGTCCAGGAACAAGCAATGAAAAGACTTTGCTTCTGAGGAGGGATCATATGGCATAATTCCTAGCAGCATATATCAGCGTGTCTTCCTCCACGAATCAAGGTTTTTGTTTTATTTGACACTTATAAAGTAATTTTTACTTTTTTTATTTCCTGTAACAAGGAAATGGAGTTATTCTTTAGTCAAATATATTATGATCTATGGGAAAGCTGTTTTATATACATACATTTAAGACAGAGATGTAAAATAGTGGAAGATAACTTTTTCTGTAAAAAGAAAGTAAATATTTTAGTCTTTGCAGGCAATATGGTCTATCAGAAATACCACCACCACTGTGGCAAGAAAGATGCCATGGATAGACCATATTTAAATGACAGTGAGTGACAGTTTCCAATAAAAGATTATTTATAAATGAAGAAACTTGAATTTTATATTATTTGATCTTTTTTCAATATTTAAAATGTAAAAACAATAACAAAAATACTCTTACTTTTGGAAAATGCAAAAACCAACACAAAATCAGATATATCCTGAAGGTGATAGTTTGCTTCTCCATGATATAGATTATAGAATAAATGTTACTATTCGGTTTCCATGACATTTTACAAAAAGTCATCTAATTTATACATTTAACTATTTTAAATATCTATATTTCTTAGCTATATAGGCCAGTGAATAAAATTTGAGCACTACACTTCACTGCAGTTTGGCCAGTTTCAAAAATAAAATAACCACTGATTTTTAAAAAACTTCCTAAAGTTCTATTTTATCTGATATTAATATCAGACTTTTAATGTTTTTTTTTTTTTTCCTGAATTTGTTTGCTCAAATTTTGAACATGCACTTTGTAAGTTACACAGTTTGGTAGTGCACTTTTGGAATAGAATGTGAATCATTTTACTTGCTTTCTTGTTAAAATTTTATTTTAATGTAAGGGGTAGAAGTGCAGGTTTGTTACATAGGTAAACGTGTCTCATGGGGGTTTGTTATACACATTATTCCATCACCCAGGTATTAAGCCTAGTACCCATTAGTTATTTTTCCTGATCCTCTCCCTCCTCGAAACTTCTATCCTCCAAAAAGCCCCAATGTGTGTTGTTCCCCTCTATGTGTCCAGGTGTTTTCATCATTTAGCTCACACTTATAAGTGAGAACATGAGGTATTTGGTTGTCTCTCCCTGTGTTAGTTTAAGAATAATGGCCTCCATCTCCATCCATGTCACTACAAGGAATATGATTGTGTTCTTTTTATAGCTGCATAGTATTTCATGGTGTATATGTACCACATTTTCTTTATTCAGTCTATCAGTGATGGACATTTAGATTGACTCCATGACATTGCTATTTCTAATAGTGCTGCAATGAGCATACACATGCATATTTCTTTATAACAGCATGTTTATAGTCCCTATAAGTCTCTTAAAGATGCTGGATATTAGACCTTAGTCAGATGGATAGTTTGCAAAAGTTTTCTCCCATTCTGTAGGCTGTCTGCTTACTCTGTTGATAGTTTCTTTTGCTGTTCAGAAGCTCTTTAGTATAATTCGATCAACTTTGTCAATTTTAGGTATCGTTCCAATTGCCTTTGGTGTCTTTGTCACTAAATCTTCGCCTGTGTCTAGGCAAAGCCTGATATTGTATGGGTTGTATTACAGGATTTTTATAGTTACTGTTTTGTTCATTTAAATTTTTAAGCCACCTTGAGTTAATTGCAGTATGTGGTATAAAGAAGGGGTCCAGTTTCGATCAGTGTATGGCTAGCCAGTTATCTCAGCACCATTTATTGGATAGGGAATCCTTTTCCCATAGCTTGTTTGTTTCAGCTGTGTCAAAGATCAGATGACTGTAGGTGGGTGGCCTTATTTCTGGGCTGTCTATTCTGTTCCATCAGTCTATGTGTCTGTTTTTGTAAGAGTACCATGCTGTTTTGATTACCGTATCTCTGAAGTATAGTTTAAAGTCGGGTAGCATGATGCCTCCAACTTTGTTCTTTTTGTTTAGGATTGTTTTGGCTATTTGGGTTCTTTTTTGGTTCCATATGAATTTTAAAATAGTTTTATCTAGCTCTGTGAAGAATGTAAATGGTAGTTTAAAAGGAATGGCATGAATCTATTAATTACTTTGGGTGGCATGGCCATTTTAACAATATTGATTCTTCCTATCCATGAGCATATAATGTTTTTTCATTTGTTTGTATTAGCTCTGATTTCTCTGAACAGTGCTTTGTAGGTCTCTGTAGAGGTCTTTCACCTCCCTTGTTAGCTGTATTTCCAGATATTTTATTATATTTTTACCAATTGTGAATGGGAGTTTTTCATGATTTGGCTCTTGATTTGACTGTTCCTGGTGTATACTAATGCTAGTGATTTTTGCATATTGATTTTGTATCCTGAGGCTTTGCTGAAGTTGTTTACCTGCTTAAGAAGCTTTTGGGCTGAGATTATGGGGTTTTCTAGATATAGAATCATGCCATCTGTAAACTGGGTTAGTTTGACTTCCTCTCTTCTTATTTGGATGTTCTTTATTTCTTTCTCTTACCTAACTGCCCTAGCCAGAACTTCCAATACTGTGTTAAATAGGAGTGGTGAGACAAGGTATCTTTGTCCTGTGCCGGTTTTTAATGGGAATGCTTCTGAATTTTATACATTCCATATGATCTTGGCTGTGGGTTTGTCATATATATTTCTTACTATTTTGAAGTATGTTCCTTCAATACCTAGTTTATTGAGAGTTTTTAACATGAATGGGTATTAAATTTTAATGAAAGCCTTTTCTGCATCTTTTGAGATAATCATGTGACTTTTGTCTTTAGTTCTGTTTATGTGATGAATCACATTTACTGATTTGTGTATGTTGACCCAAGCTTGCATCCCAGAAATGAAACCTACTTGGTAGTGGTGGATAAGCTTTTTGATGTTCTGCTGGATTTGGTTATTTATGCATGGGTGTTCATTAAGGATATTGGCCTGAAGTTTTATTTTCTAAAGCAGTTGCGAAAACAATAATATATATATATATTTGTGTTTTATGCTTTGAATCTGTTGTCATTCTTTTTTGTTTCCTCTCCTTCTCCTTCTCCTTCTTCTTTTTTCTTTTTTGAAATGGAGTCTAACTCTGTTACCCAGGGTGGAGTGCAGTGGCAAGATCTCTGCTCACTACAAACTCTGTCTCCCAGGTTCAAATGATTCTCCTGCTTCAGACTCTCAAGTAGCTGGGATTACAGGTACATGTCACCATCCCTGGCTAATTTTTTGTATTTTTAGTAGAGACCAGTTTTACCATGTTTGCCAGGCTGGTTTCAAACTCCTAACCTCAGGTGATCCACTCGTCTTGGCCTACCAAAGTTCTGGGATCACAGGTGTGAGCCACCACACCTAGCCTCTTTCTTTATTAATTCTATTACTACCTACATGTTGACATATGATTTCCACAGTGTTTTAATTTTCTTTAACCATATGGAAGAAGTTCATGGTCTTATGTGGTGTGTGCATTTACTTTTCAGGTTTATATATATAACTTGGATGTATTATTTACTATTGAAAATTATGAATTTCAAATTTCCAAAAACATTTACTGCTTACCTTTATAAAATTAACTGTTCTTCTGGGTTTGTGTTATTCAAGATTTTTTTTAAAAAAGACATTTGTTCCTTTTGTTTTATTCATTATTATTATAAATAATTATTTGGGGTATTAGGTTTTACTGTAACTTTTTATAATTGTGACTTAGACATATTTTTAAATATTATTATTGTACACCATCAGTCATTTTGTGGTATGGCTTTTTTATTTTAATTGTTTTATCTTGATTTATCTTTCATTTTCAGTAAATAACTTACTATAGGTTATTTGTTACTTCTTCACATACCTAACTTCTTTTCCTATTCTCAACTCCTTTTAATTGGGTTCTCTTCTTACAGTTTCTTTGATAGTTATCAACATAATCAATTTTCACATATTGGTACATGTCCATTATGGGGGATAATTTGGTTTTACCTATTATTTGGTTAGGGCCACTCCTTAAAAACAATAGCCCTTTTCTTACTGGAACACCGTATTCTCTTGACTTTTGTGGATCTAATTTATAATCCTCTCCTATCCCATATGTTGCTCAACTTTTTTCTTCCTAACTGCTCAAGTTCTAAAATTTGAAATGCCATAGGGCTTAGATCACAATACCCTTCTCTCTCTAGTTCTCTCTCTTTCCTCTTTTATATATCTCCAAAGGGATTTTTTATCCAGTTCAATGGCTTTGAATACCATAATAGGGCAATGACTGTCCATTTGCTGCCTCCAGCTCTGGACTTCATTTATGAGGACTATAAACCAATATCCACCAAGTGTTTACTTGATAAATCCAGTTAGGTATCTAACATGCATTTCATGATTAACATGACCAAAGCTGACTTCTGGACTGAGTTGACAGTGACATCCCCATTCCCCCACTTTGCACTCGACGCACCACTTACTCGACTAAATTAAAATGCATAAATTTCCCTGCATATCTTTTATTTTCTTACCCCCTCCAACAAACATCACTAACTTAGCATTAGCTTTCCAATGATTTATCATTTTATGTGAAATAATAGTCACATTCCTACATAATTTAGCATCAATTAACCTCTCTGACATATATAATAAATTGATTTTTCTTGACACTTCTTTTCAGGTCACTAATTTTGCTCTCAATTTCTTTAAAACATCAATATTGTTACAGGTTTTGAATTCTTAAAACTTTAACATAGTTTCTCATTTTGCCTGAAACACTTTCATCTGGTCTTCTTTTGATTCATTTATTTCTGATACGTTAGCTCTTTTTAAACAGATATTCTGTCCATCCTATAGAAAGGGAAAAATTCCCCAATATAGCATAGCACTCTATAAATTCTCTATTTAATATTATTAATTACCTATTTTTCTTTTACATTTACATTTGATTCTTTATTGTCTGACTCTGCTAGTTGTAATATACCCTGAGATCAGGGCCCTTTTTTTCTTTTTTCTTTTCTCAGTATTCAGTTATTTTGCCTAGGACAATACCTAAGGATAGGCAATTAATATCTGTTTAATGTATGAGTATATCCTACTCTTTTAATAAAAATATTAAGCAATAATGCTTGTAATAAAATATTTTAAAGCAACTCACATTTTATTTCATCTGATGTAACTCCAAAAGTATATAATTACCTTGTGAGTTAGAATGTGTCATTTTTGAACTATTTGTAGATGAAGGAATTAAGACAATATCATATCTACCTCATGAAGTTAGTCCTGTCTAACTATTCCCTGTTATCTTAGTTTTCATATGTGTCAATTTCAGTTAGCAGCATCAGCTGCATAACCTCACATCTTCTCTTGTATTATCTAGACACTTATAGAACTATTCTCTGGATCATAAAAGATAGCTTGTCTTGAAAAAGCAATGTTCTTTCAAAAGTATATGTCTATAAACAGATGACCCCATGTTATGCTTCTGTAAAGAAAATATGGCATATATACACTATGGAATACTACGCAGCCATAAAAAATGATAAGTTGAATGAAGCTGGAAACCATCATTCTCAGCAAACTAACAGAAGAACAGAAAACCAAACACCACATGTTCTCACTCATAAGTGGGAGTTAAACAATGGGAACACCTGGACACGGGGAGAGGAACATCACATACCAGGGTCTGTCAGGTGGTGGGGGGATAGGGGACGAACAGCATTAGGAGAAATACCTAATGTAGATGACGGGCTGGTGGGTGCGGCAAACTATCCTACCACACATATAACTATGTAACAAACCTACACATTCTACACGTTTCCCAGAACATAAAGGATAATTAAAAAAAAAAAAAAAAAAACAGCATTACCAACATATCTAACAATATCTGTATCCCTCACCCAACAATTTTTATTTTCTCATTATGAACTATAAGTTAAAAGCCATTACATAACCTTACAGTATAATTTTATCCTAAAAAATTATATGATGACATGTGATTGCCTATAATATTTGACAAACCATATAATTATATACCAAGGAAATTGCGAGTAGGAGATTATAAGTTTAAATAAATAAAATAAAACCAAAGTTGATAATTTATACAAAGATAAATCTCATAATTTAGAAGCAGTTGATAGATATGATAAAAATTTGTTTGAATTTTCTACTTGTCATCACAAAAAGAATACAAATAAGATCCACAAAAGAAAATAAAATATGACTCTGAAGTTATAAAAAAAGTATTTTCTTGCTTTGAGACAGATTCTTCATTGCACCTTTATTAAAAAGGGATATTGAGTGTTAAAATCTATAATATTTTAATGTCATTCCTTAAAAACGTGAATATATATAGATTCAATGTTTTTTTACTTTAGCATTCAAGATTGCATAATACCAAGGCCTAACATAGGAAAATTTATTCATTGAGGAACGAAGTATAGAGTCTGAGGACAGTAAGTTTCTGATTTCTCACAATGATGGCTGGAAAATAGAAAAATGAGAGATTCTTATTTTTTAAAGCAATATTTTCCCCCTTTCTCCCCCAATCATAGCATGTAGTAAGAACTAAATAACCAATACAGGCTGGGCCCGGTGGCTCACGCCTGTAATCCCAGCACTTTGGGAGGCCGAGGCGGGTGGATCACGAGGTCAGAAGTCGAGACTATCCTGGCCAACATGGTGAAACCCCGTCTCTACTAAAAATACAAAAAAATTAACTGGGCGTTGTGGCGCGCGCCTGTAGTCCCAGCTACTCAGGAGGCTGAGGCCGGAGAATTGCTTGAACCCTGGAGGCGGAGATTGCAGTGAGCCGAGATCCCGCCACTGCACTCCAGCCTGGTGCCTGGCGACGCAATGAGAATCTGTCTCAAAAAAAAAAAAAAAAAAGAAAAAAAAGAAAAAGAAAAAAATTCACATTATCTGTAATAAGCCCCAATACCAATTTTGTCCAGATCTCTGTGCACAATATTTAGTGAAGAACTCGGTGATATAAATTAAAAACAAAAAACAAAAAGCAAAAAACAAAAAAACCTGTTTCTTGTGAAACTGAGTAATTTTCAGGTAGAAGAATTTCATTTCTTGAATTATCAAGATTAATGGGTATCATAGTAGGAGATATATATCTTTAGATGCTTACAGACTCCAGAACATATGTCTATTGGTTTCTTGTTGGTAATATGCTTAGAACCCAAATCTCATACCACTTAAGTAGTGTCATCATAAAACATGTTATAACTTACAATATGTTAATATTTTAAATAAAAATATTAACAAGATACAAATAATCACTTTTGCATGCTTTCGACATTAAATTATGAAATGCATATCTTAATTTCTTCAATAAAATACATATATTAGATAATTGCAACAATTTAATTGTAGAAATATAAAGCATAAAATTTGTTTTTAAAAGGTTTTGTCAAATAATTTTAAAATTACAAAATAAATTTAAAATTCACAAATGAATGTGTTTGGCTGAAAAACATTTGTTACCTAAGAAAAAATGTAAGCAGTGCAATATTTAACATTTATCTAATTAAAAAATACTGTGAATAAGATGAACAAATGCAACATGAGAACACAAAATTTTCAAATATATATTATAAATAGTTCCAAGTTCCTCTCTAAATGTCAAGTACAACTCTATATTTTACATGCAGCAAACACGGGCGTGTGCTTGCTAATATACTTCTGAAGTGACATTTTCTTAGTATGACCTTTCTTTCTAACAACAACTTTCCTTTGATTAAACCAAACCATTTCCATGACATGCTAAATTTCTATGTGTACTACACTGTCATTCTCCTTTGTCAGAACTGGTATTTAAAAGGTCAGGAACTTAAAAAGTTATTGAGATTAACAGAACTTGTAATTTGTGAGAAAATTATATGTTCATGGTAGTTTTTCTTCCAGAAAAATTAAACGTAGTAATGTTTGAATAGATTTAAAACAAATAATATAAGGAAAAGATGATTCAGATAGTGATAAAAAAGTAAAATTTGAAAGTTTGCCTCTGCAACATTCTGAGTTTATGATATCTCTTCACATTTTTAGCTTTCTAGCTCATTTTTGAAAAACATGTCACTATATTTTTGAAGAAATGAAATTGGTCACATGAATCATATTCCATTAAGAATGATATCCAAAAGTAATGTAAAATATATATTTAATAGTTATTTTCACGATATTATAATTCCTAGTTGTAAAAATAGGATGAGAACAAAATTGAATTTAAAAACCTTACTGTCAATAGAAGCCTCCCTTGCCTCATTTTCAATTTGATTTTTTTTCTTTTTACTTGATATGTGACACTTGTACATATTTATGGGATACAGTATGACATTTTGATACATGTATACAATGTATAATGACCAAATCAAGGTAATTAGCATATTCACATCTCAATCATTTATAATTTCTTTCTGTTGTGAACATTCAAAATCCTCTTTTCTAGATTTTGAAAATTTGTGATAAATTGTAGTTAACATATTTCACTCTAAACTTATGCAGAAAACCAGAACTCATTCCTGGCTTTTACCTGAAGTGTTTTTGTACCCATTAACCATCCCTATGTCCTCCTCAACTCCTCACTATCCTTCCTAGCCTCTGGTAATCACCTTTCGATTCTCTGTCTCCTTAAGGTTGATTATTTTAATTGTCAACACCCACGAATAAGTGAGAAGATATGAAGTTTGTCTTTCTGTGTCTCACTTATTTCACTTAACATAATGATCTCCAGTGCCATCTATGTTGTTGTAAATGGCAGGATCTTATTCTTTTTTATGGCTACACAGTACTCCGTTGTGTATATGTATCACATTTTCTTTATATAGTCATCTGATGATGGAAATTTAGGTTGCTTCCAAATATTAACGATTATGAACAATGCCACAAAAAATTCATGAGATCAAATATCTCTTCAATATCCTGATTTCCTATCTTTTGGTATATATCCAGCATTGGGCTTGCTGGATCATATACTAGCTCTATTTTTAGTTTTTTGAGGAACCTCTAAATTGTTCTTCATCGTGATTGTACTAATTTACATCCCCACCAACGGTACAAGAGGGTTCCCTTTTCTCCACACCCTCTCGAGCATTTCTTAGTGCCTGTCTTTAGAAAAAAACAAAAAACAACAACAACAACAACAACAAAAACATTTTGACTAGGGTGAGATAACATATTGCAATTTTGATTTGCATTTTTCTGATGATCAATGATATTGATAGCATTTTCATATGCTTGTTTGCCATTTGTCTTCTTTTGAAAAATATCTATTCAAATATTTTTCTCATGCTTAGGGGATTTATTTGTTTTTTTTTTATTTTTATTTTTTGGCTGTTGAGTGGATTGATTTCTTTTTATATTCTGAGTTTTTTGTTGAATGAGTAGTTCACAAATACTTTCTCCCATTCACAGATGGTCTCTTAACTATGCTGATGGTTTATTTTGCTATGCAGAAGTTCAGTTTATTGTAGTGACATTTATCTATTTGTTTTTCCCTGTGGTTTTAAAATCTTAGCCCTAAAGTATTTGACTAGACCAGTTTCTTACAGTGTTTCCCCCTCAACGCGTTTTCTTCTAGTTGTTTTACAGTTTCAGGACTTACATTTAAGTATTTAATCCACTTTGAGTTTTTTTTTATATAGTGAGAAATAGGTCTAGTTTCATTCTTCTGTATATGGGTATTTAGTTTTTCCAGAATCATTTATTGAAGAGAGTGTCTTTACCCCTATTTCTGGGTTCCCTTGTTCTGTTCTATTGGTTTATGTGTCTGTCTTTTATTTTGGAAGTTCTGGGGTACCTGTGCAGGATGTAAAGGTTTGTTAAGTGGGTAAACGTGTGTTATAGTTGAAATGCTATGTTCAGAAGAGTGGTAAAAGTGAACATCCTTGCCTACATCCAATTGTTAGAAGAAAGACTCTCAGCTTTTCTTTATTTAGTATGATGTTAGCTGTGGATTTGTCATATGTGGCCTTTATTATTTTAAGATATGTGTCTTCTATGACTAAATTTTTGAGACTTTTTATGATACTGAATTTTATCAAAGCTTTTTCAGCTTCTACTGAGATGGTCATATGGAATTTTTCTTGGTTCGTGTGATGTATCACATTTATTGATTTTGCATAAATTGAATTATCCTTGCATCCTTGAGATATTTTCCACTTGATCATGGTGTATTATCTTTTTGATGTGATGTTGGATTCTGTTGCTGTTATTTCATTGAGGATTTGGGGTCTATGTTCATTAGGACTGTTGCCTGTAGTCATTTCTTTATTTTTTGTTTTCATTTTAGATACAACTTTATTTTTATTAAAAAAACATATTTTTATAAAATTAAATATATAGCAATAGTAAATGCAAAAAAGAAAAGATTCATAAAAATTTTTTTTCTAGTGTTCTATTATATGATTCAGAAATTAACAATTAACATAATTTTAAATTGTTAATAAATTAAGTATACCAAATTAGAATCAATCTATAATGCCTTGCAAAAATTTTCAAAACGGCAGAAATAGACACACATTTATATCACATTTACTTTTAAATAATTATTAATAGTTTAAAATAAAAAATTATCTCAATACTACACATTCTTCCTGTTATTTAATTTCCCTTTCTTGTATAAAGTGTTGTTACTATGGACATTCTTACATATCCTCTTAAAATTTATTTTTATGCCTTTAAAAGCAATTAATTTTTTTAGGTAGAAATGAGGTTGTACAAGCTCATATGCTCTGCAGTTTATTATTATTTTTTAACACAAACATGGTCAAGTGTACTCTAGAAGTAATGTAAAAGAGCTTATTCATATTTTTACTTTTTCCGTTTTATTATAGGACAAAACTACCTTAACGTGTCATCATTTTCATGTTTAAGAAATACTGCTATAAGTAATGATAGAACTATTAACTTTTAGATAGCATATTTACTATAGAAGATCACCTAAATCAACAAAAAAGAAAAAAGAAAAATAAATATTAGTATCAAATATCACAAAAGTAAATATATATGTCTATGAAATACATGAAAGATTCTTAATCTTACAATAAGAGAAATATAAATTAAAACCATTATTAATTTTAAAAACCACTAATAATAAAAACATTATTATTTATTTATTGGATTGGTGAAAATGACACATTCGAAAACAAATGTTGATGGCAAATATGTAAGAAAACAGAATAAAAAAGTAAGTACTTGCATATGTTCATCATAGAAGTGTAGAGCAAAGCAGCCACTAAAAAGGGCCATACTTTTATGTCCAAATATTCACTATACATATATACTTTATATTAGTCAATTAAATACATTTACAAAGGCATTTTAGCTTTTGGTTTGCAATTTCCCATTGTGGAAATCTTTCATACTGGTATAAGTGTCATCGAAGTACTAGGTTTAGTTATTACAACATATGTTTACTCATTTCAACCAAAGATTGGAGGCATAGCTCAGTGGCTCACACCTGTAATCCCAGAATTTTGGGAGGCTGAAACAGGAAGATTACTTCAGCCCATCAGTTTGAGACCACACTGGACAACATGGTGAGACCAGACTGGACAACATGGTGAGACCTTGTCTCTACAAAAAGCTACAGATACAAGCTGGGAATGGTGAGAGGTACTTTTAGTCCCAGCTACTCTGGAGGCTAAGTTGGGAGGATCACTTGAGCCCTGGGAGATTGAGGCTATAATGACCCATGATTGCACCACTGCACTAAAGCCTGGGTGACGACAGAGTGAGACCCTATTTCAACATATAAATAATAAATAAATGGGAAAAGTCTAAATATGAATCAAACAAAAAATTGTTACATAAATTGTAGAATTATTCATTTAATTTAATATTTTCCAACTATGTAGAAAAATAAGGAAATTTGAAATAAGATCATATGAAAGATTTCAATATATTAAAGTAAAATAAATAAGGTAAAGAATTGTATGCATGTCACATTGTATAGAAAAAATATGGAAACTCATACATATATTTATATTTGCTTAAATTGTATAGTGGTTTTTACAAATGGCCCCAAATTCTTCCACAATCTTCTGATCAATAGATAAGATATATGTGTCCTCCCTATAAAATCTGACAGTAAAAGATTTACCAAGCTCTAACGCTGAGTACTCATAAAGCAATGAACATATTAGAAGTGATGTTGTGTAACCAAAAGCCAGCTTCCTGGGCGTGCAACCCATCCAATGGCACAGAGCCCATACTGTTGCTTTATGAGTACAGCCTTGAAGTTCTCTCTCTCTTATGTTTTTTAATTGTACTTTAGGTTCTGGGGTACTTGTGCAGATCATGCAGGATTGTAGTATAGGTACATACATGGCAAAGTGGCTTGCTGTCTCCATCCCCTCATCACCTCTACCTTGTATTTCTCCCCACCTTATCCCTCCCCACCCTCCCCACGGCCCCGATGTCCCTCCCCTACCCCCACAACTGACCCCAGTGTGTGATGCTCCCCTCCCTGTGTCCTTAATAGTTATTGAATAAGGTGGATCTGCTTTTTATTTTGGGACTGAGCTCTGTATATAACTATTGGTCATATTGGAGGTTGTTTCATAAAAGGAAGTGATGCTTGCTCTTTGCCCACTGAAACTTGTGTTCTTGGAACCCTGAGACACCATAAAGAAATCCAAAAACTCTGAATACATCCTATGAAATTCAAATGCTATGAAGGTGTCAGGTATAGGTATAGGTCAGGTATAGGTTTTCTGGTTGGTAGTCCAAGGCTTCTAGCCATTTCAATTGATGGGCCAAATTTGTAAGTTAAGGAGTTCAATTATTTCCAAATTGAGCTGTGAAATTACCCTAGCTTTTGAGCAATGCTTGTTGAAGCTTCGGACACCACAGACTATAGACAGACTATGCTTTGCCTTTCCAGACTTGATGGTACACATTCCATCAGACTAATAAAATGACTGTTCAAGCCACTAATTTGGGGGGAATTTGTTATGGAGCATTGGCAGCTAGAATATAGTATTTAAGACATTCTGGAAAGAAACAAGAAACTAAACAAGTATTTATTCAAGGGTTATTAAGTTAGAACTCAGAAAGATGAGGGGCTAGACAGGGATAGAGAAGATCTTTCCCTGTATAGTTTTTTATATGTTTGGATGATTGAACAATGTGAGCGTGCTTTTCCAAAATAAATAAATAAATAAATAGAAATGTGAAGAGAAAAACTAAATCTATTACTTAAAGTTTGGGTTGAGGAAAAAATATGTTTGTATTTCCTCAGAGGTGGGGCTTTCTGAATATTATTTGCTGAATACTTGAGACCTTTGGCTGAGCACAAGCCTTGGAGAGTTAATCTGTAACTGCATAAGGAGTCAGAGAACTCCAGAGAAATTTACCTAACTCTAGAGGTATATTTATACATTTTTGTGGAAAATAAGGGTTGGGACTTCGGAAACATCTCTAATTTGTAAAAGCCAGTGAATCCAGCACTTACCTGATTCTTGAAGAGATGGATTTAATTTAAAAAGCTTAGATAATCTAGGAACTTTTCCATGCCTTTTCTAAGAAGTAAATGTTTTCTTTCCCTCTTTTTGGGAGGAGGGGGAGAGACTTATACCTGTTTTGCCTATATATGAGCAGAGGTCATCAATTTTTCTTTCCTCTTCACGTATGAATTTTTTTTTCTGTCACTCATATAGAATACCTTTTCATGTGATTTTTATTGCATTGCTCCAGTGATAAGGACTAGCTTAAGGTGAACGTAGCACTTATTATTTACTATACGGTGATAAAAAATAGGTCTCCGACTCAGGGCATCTCACATGCACATTGAGAATAAAATGAATACAAATTAATGTTTAAAAACCCTACAGACATATGTAGATTTGATATGACTATATAAAAAGTAAATTTACATTAGAAACAAATTTCAGGGTAGAAATTATTTCAAGAAGGAAGGCTTATTTGAGATAAGATCGGAGCACAAAAAATGCAGAGCTATTAGCATGAGTGTTAGGATAATGGGTGCTCACATCATTGTTTTGTGTCATAATTCATATATGTATTTTATATTGTTTATAAATAAAATGACATACTCTAAATAAATGATCTAGGAGGCTAGCACATTTCTCTGAACAAAAAAATAAATCTTGGACTAGAGAAGTAAGGAAAGATGGAGACTGTGAGAAGTGTTTAGATGTAAGATATATTCTGAAGTTTGGGATAACAGCATTAAACCATGCATTAAGTGAGCAGAATGACAGAAAACAAACAAGCAAACAAGCAAACAAGCAAACAAAAAACTTAAAAAGTATTTCAATACCTGTTCCTGAACAGTTTGTGAAAAGTTTTCTAATACAAAAAACAATAAGAATTCTACGTTGAGAAAATTTCAATTTATTATAGGTCTAATTTTATGAAAACCAAGGTTATGCTGAATTATAACACTAAAAATTTTAAATTCAACTAGTGTTTCAAATTAATACTTTCAAATCTTTTGATTTTTCTTTGGGAAAGAAAGGATGACAAAAACCTAAATATTGGTGATTAATAATTATATTTTTGTATGTGTGTTTTAATTTTTTTAATTACACTTTAAGTTCTGGGGTACATGTGCAGATCATGCAGGACTGTTACATAGGTATACGCATGCCATGGTGATTTGCTACATCCATCCTCCCATTACCTACATTAGGTATTTCTACCAATATTATCCCACCTCAATCCCCCAACCCCTGTTATTCCTCCCCTTGCTCTCCCACCCCCTATTAGGCCCCAGTGTGTGATGTTCCCCTCCCTGTGTCCATGTGTTCTTATTGTTCAACACCCATGTACGAGTGAGAACATGCAGTGTTTGGTTTTCTGTTCTTGTATCAGCTTGCTGAGAATGATGGTTTCCAGATTCATCCATGTCCCTGCAAAAAACATGAACTCATCCTTTTTTATGGCTACATAGTATTCCATGATGTATATGTGCCAAATTTTCTTTATCCAATCTGTCACTGATGGGCATTTGGGTTGATTCCAAGACTTTGCTATTGTAAAGAGTGCCACAATGATCATTCCTGTGCTTGTGTCTTTATAATAGAATGATTTATAATCCCTTGGGTACATACCCAGTAATGGGATTGTTAGGTCAAATGGTATTTCTA
This sequence comes from Sapajus apella, assembly GCF_009761245.1. Classification (NCBI taxonomy): domain Eukaryota; kingdom Metazoa; phylum Chordata; class Mammalia; order Primates; family Cebidae; genus Sapajus; species Sapajus apella. The sequence goes on along the minus strand of NW_022436967.1, from coordinate 22,648,545 downwards.
TTTCTAGATCCTTGAGGAATCACTACACTGTCTTTCACAATGGTTGCACTAATTTACACTCCAACCAACAGTGTAAAACTGTTCCTATTTCTCCACATTCTCTCCAGCATCTGTTGTCTCCAGAGTTTTAAATGATGGCCATTCTAAGTGGCATGAGATGGTATCTCAATGTGGTTTTGATTTGCATTTCTCTATTGACCAGTGATGATAAGCATTTTTTCATATGTTTACTGGCCACACAAATGTCTTTTTTTGAAAAGTGTTTTAATCCTTCACCCAATTTTTCATGGAATTTTTTGTTTTTTTCTTATAAATTTGTTTAAGTTCTTTGTAGATTCTGTATGTTAGCCCATTGTCAGATGGGTAGATTGCAAAATTTTTTTCCCATTCTGTTTGTTGCCAGTTAACTCTAATGATAGTTCCTTTTGCTGTGCTGCAGCTCTGAGGTTTAATTAGATCCCATTTGTCTATGTTGGCTTTTGTTGCCATTGCTTTTGGTGTTTAAGCCGTGAAGTCCTTGACTATGCCTATGACCTGAATGGCATTCCCTAGGTTTTCTTCTAGGGTTTTTTATGATTTTAGGTCTTAGTTTTAAATCTTTAATGCATCTGGAGTTAACTTTTGTATAAGATATAAGGAAGGGATCCAGTTTCAGCTTTCTACACATGAGCAAGCCAGTTTTCCCAACCCCATTTTTAAACAGGAAATCCTTTCCCCATTGCTTGTTTTTGTCAGGTTTTTCAAAGATATGATGGTTGTAGATGTGTGGCATTATATCTGAGGCCTCTGTTCTGTTCCATTGGCCTATATCTCTGTTTTGGTACCAGCACCATGCTGTTTTGATTACTGTAAACTTGTAGTACAGTTTGAAGTCAGGTAGTGTGAATGACTCCAGCTTTGTTTGTTTTTGTTTTTGTTTTGTTTTCCTTAGGGTTGTCTTCACTATGTGGACTCTTTTTTGGCTCCATATAAAGTTTAAGGTTGTTTTTCCAGTACTGTGAAGAAGGTCATTGGTAGCTTCATGGGAATAGCATTGAGTCTATAAATTACTTTGGGCAGTATGGCCGTTTTCACGATATTGATTCTTTCTAACCATGAGCATGGAATGTTTTTCCATCTGTTTGTGTCCTCTCTTACTTATTTGAGCAGTGGTTTGTAGTTCTCCTTGAAGAGGTCCTTCACTTCCCTTGTTAATTGTATTCCTAGGTATTTTATTCTCTTTGTAAAAATTATGAATGGCGGTTTGCTCATCATTTGGCTCTGTTTGTCTGTTATTGGCATGTAGGAATACTTGTGATTTTTGAACATTGATTTTGTATCCTTAGACTTTGCTGAAGTGGCTTATCATGGAGATTTTGGGTTGAGATGTTGGGGTCTTCTAAATATGCAATCATGTCATCTGCAAAGAGAGACAATTTGACTTCCTCTTTTCCTAATTGAATCTCCTTTATTTCTTTTTCTTACCTAGTTGCTCTGGCCAGAACTTCCAATATTATGTTGAATAGGAGTGATGAGAGAGGACACCCTTGTCTAGTGCTAGTTTTCAAAGGGAATGCTTCTAGTTTTTGGCCATTCAGTATGATATTGGCTACGGGTTTGTCATAAATAGCTTTTATTATTTTGAGATACATTCCATTGATATCTATTTATTGAGAGTTTTTAGCATAAAGGGCTGTTGAGTTTTGTCGAAAGCCTTCTCTGCATCTATTGAGATAATCATGTGGTTTTTGTCTTTGGTTCTGTTTATGTGATTGATTGTTTATAGATTTGCTTATGTTGAACAAGCCTTGCATCCCTGGAATGAAGTTGACTTGATCATGATGGATAAGCTTTTTATTTGCTGTTGGATTCTGTTTGACAGTATTTCATTGAAGATTTTTACTTCAATGTTCATCATGGATGTTGGCCTGAAATTTTCTTTTTTAGTTGTGCTCTGTCAGGTTTTGGTATCTGGATGATGTTGATCTCATAAAATGAATTAGGGAGGATTCCCTCTTTTTGCATTGTTTGGAATAGTTTCAGAAGAATTAGTACCAGAGTTTGTACATATGGTAGATTTTGGCAGTGAATTCACCTGTTTCTGGACTTTTTTTGGTTGGTAGGCTATTAATTGTTGCCTCAACTTCAAACCTTATTATTGGTCTATTCAGGGATTCAACTTCTTCCTGGTTTAGTCTTGAGTGGTGTAAGTGTCCAGGAATTTATCCCTTTTTTCTAGATTTACTGGTTTATGTGTATAGAGTTATTTATAGTAACCTCTGATGGTAGTTTGTATTTCTGTGGAATCACTGGTGATCTTCTTTATCATTTCTTATTGCATATATTCCATTCTTCTCTCTTTTTTATTAGTCTGGCCAATGGTGTATCTATTTTGTCAATCTTTTCAAAAAAAGCTCCTGGATTTATTGAATTTTTTTTGAATTTTTTTTTCTGTCTCCTTCAGTTCTGCTCTGATCTTAATTATTTCTTGTCTTCTACTAGCTTTCGAATTTGTTTGATCTTGCTCCTCTAGTTCTTTTAAATGTGACATTAGGGTGTTGATTTTAGAACTTTCCTTGCTTCTCACTTGGGAATGTAGTGCTATAAATTCCCCTCTAGACACTGCTTTAAATGTGTCCCAGAGATTCTGGTACATTGTGTCTTCATTCTCATTAGGTTCAAAGAACATCTTTATTTCTGCCTTCATTTCATTATTTATCCAGTAATCATTCAGGACCAAGTTGTTCTCTCTCCATGTAGTTGTGGGGTTTTGGTAGTGAGTTTCTTAATTCTGAGTTCTAATTTGATTGCACTGTGGTCTGAGAGACTGGTTGTTATGATTTTTGTTCTTTTGCATTTGGTGAGAAATGATTAACTTCCAATTCTGTGGTCAATTTTAGAGTAAGTGTGATGTGGTACTGAGAAGAATATATGTTCTGTGGATTTGGGGTGGAGAGTCCTGTAGATGTCTGTTAGGTCTGCTTGGTCCAGATCTGAGTTCAAGTCATGGATATCCTTGTTAATTTTCTGTCTCATTGATCTGTCTAATATTGACAATGGAGTGTTTAAGTCTCCCACTACTGTTGCGTGGGAGTCTAAATCTCTCCATAGGTCATTAAAAATTTGCTTTATGAATCTGGGTGCTCCTGTATTGGGTGCATATATATTTAGGATAGTTAGCTCTTCTTACATTGATTTCTTTATCCATATGTAATGCCCTTTTTTGTCTCCATTGATTTTTCTTGGTTTAAAGTCTGTTTTATCAGAGACTAGGATTGCAATCCTTGCTTTTCTTTGCTCTCTATTTGCTTGGTAAATCTTTCTCCATCCATTTATTTTAAGCCTATGTGTGTCTTTGCACATGAGATAGGTCTTCTGACTACAGCACATTGATGAGTCTTGACTTTTTATCCAATTTACCAGTTTGTGTTGTTGGATTAGGACATTTAATCCATTTACATTTAAGGTTAATATTGTTATGTGTGAATTTGATTCTGCCATTTTGATACTAGCAGATGGGTTTGTCCATTATTTGATGCAGTTTCTTCATTGTGTTGGTGGTCTTTACCATTTAGTATATTTTTGCAGTGGCTGGTACTTGTTGTTCCTTTCCATGTTTAGTGCTTTCTTAAGGAGTTCTTGTAAGGCAGGCCTTGTGGTGGCAAAATCTCTCAGCATTTACTTGTCGGTAAAGGATTTTATTTCTCCTTCAAATATGAAGCTTAGTTTGGCTGGATAGGAAATTCTGGATTGAAAGTTCTTTTCTTTAAGTATGTTGAGTATTGCCCCCCACTCTCTTCTGGCTTGTAGGGTTTCTGATGAAAGATCTGCTGTGAATCTGATAGGCTTCCCTTTGTGGGTAACCTGACCTTTCTATCTGGCCGCCCTTAGCATTCTTCCTTCATTTCAGTCCTGGTGAATCTGATGATTATGTGCTTTGGGGTTGCTCTTCTTGAGGAATATCTTTGTGGTGTTCTTTGTACTTCCTGGTTTTGAATGTTGGCCTGCCTTGCTAGGTTGGGGAAGTTCTCCTGGATAATATCCTGAATAGTGTTTTTCAGCTTGGATTTTTTCTCCCCATCATGTTCAGGTACACCAATCAAGCATAGATTAGGTCTTTTCACATAATCCCATATTTATTGGAAGCTTTGTTCATTTACTTTCACTCTTTCTTCTCTAATCTAGCCTTCCTATTTTATTTCATTGAGTTGATGTTCAATCTCTGATATCCTTTCTTCTGCTTGGTCAATTCAGCTATTGAAACTTGTATGTGCTTCACAAAGTTCTCATGCTATGTGTTTCAGCTCCATCAAATTGTTTACGTTCTTCTCTAAGGTGGTTATTCTAGTTAGCATTTTGTTTAACCTTTTTTCAATGTTCTCAATTTCTGTTCATTGGGTTAGAACATGCTCCTTTAGGTTAGAGAAGTTTGTTATTATTCATCTTCTAAAGCCTGCTTCTGTCAATTTGTCAAACTCATTCTCCATTCAGATTTGTCCATTTTCTAATGAGGAATTGTGATCCCTTGGAGGAGAAGAGGCATTCTCCTTTTTGGTGAATTCAGCCATTTCGCACTGGTTTCTTCCCATCTTTGTGGATTTATCTACCTTTGGTCTTTGAGGTTGGTAACTTTCCGATGCGGTCTCTGAGTGGATGTCCTTTCTGTTGATGTTGAAGCTATTCTTTCTGTTTTTTAGTTTTCCTTCTAACAGTCAGGTCCCTCTGCTGCAGGACTCCTGAGGTCCAGTCCAGACCCTGCTTGCCTGGGAGTCACCCATGGGTGCTGAAGAACAGCAAGGATTGCTGCCTATTCTTTCTTTTGGTAACTTCATCCCAGAAGGGTACCCACCAGATGTTAGCAAGAGATCTCCTGTATCAGGTATCTCTTAGGATAAACAGGTGTCAGGGAGCCACTTGAGGAGGCAGTTTGTCCCTTATCAGAGCTCATGTGTTGTGAACTCTGTTGCTCCCTTCAGAGCTGCTTGGCAGGGACATTTATGTTTGCTCAAGTGGAACTCACAACCACCCCTTTTCCCAGGTGCTCTGTCCCAGGAAGGTGGGGCTTTATTTATAAACCCCTGATGGGCTGCTGCCTTTTTTCAGAAGTGCCCTGTTCATCAAGGAGGGAGTCTAGTCACAGTCTGCCTGTAGAGGCTGTGCTGAGCTGCTGTGGACTCTGCCCAGCTGCTGTGTGAACTTCCTTGGGATATTGTTTACACAGGAAAGGTTGGAACTGCCTCGGTAATGGTGGACACTCCTCCCCACACTGAACTTGACCATCCACAGTTGAACTCAAACTGCTGTGCTGGCTGCGAAAACCTCAAAAGCCAGTGGGTTTCAGCTTGCTGGTCTTTGTGAGGGTGGGACCCTCTGAGCCCAATCACTTGTCACCCTGCCTTAAGCCTCCTTTTTTTCAGGGAAATGGGCAGTTCTGTCTCGCAGGCCTTGCAGGTGCTGGCTAAAATGGCTGCCCAGTTTTGTACTGGAAATCACGCAGCACTGGTATTGTCAGCACCAGTGGGAATCTCCTGGTCTGTGGGCTGTAAGGCCACGGGAAAAGTGCAGTAACTGAGCCAGAATGCCAAAGTGTCCAGAAAAGTCCCTGATGGCCTCCTTTGGTTAGGAGAGATGGTTCTCCAGCCTCTTGCACTTCCTGGGAGGCAACGTCCCACCCTGCCTGGGTGTGCCCTCCTTGGGCTATGACCTTTGTCCAACCAGTCCCATTGCGATGAACCTGGTACCTTGGTTAGAAATGTAGATATCACTCACTTTCTTTGTCATTGTCACTGGGAACTGTGCTCTGGAGCTGTTCCTATTCAGTCATCTTTGCAGAAGTTTAATTAATAATTATTTATACAAGCCTATGTTTTAGTTGTAGATGATAGATTTGCCTACTAGGTAAATTTTTAAAGCCTTTTAAAACAATGTTAAAAATTGTAGAGTTTTCGTTAAAATTTAGCTGCAAATACATTAATTGTTTCAGTTATAAAATTATATTCTGTTCCAACGAAGTTTGTTTGGAAAGCAAAATACAGATTTAACTTGCACTTAATATCATTTTGCCCTATTTCTTTCTAACCCAATCCAACTTTCTTCTTTAATTCTTCCTTGCCCCTTTCTTCCTTCCTTCCTTTTTTCACTTCTTTATTTCTTTATTTCTGCCTTTGAATGAACTGGAGGCTGCCAATTGCCACCTACAATCCAAATATTAATTGTTATTTACAAATGTTGTTTAACTGTAATATTTATATAACAGTTTACCATAGACAGTTAAACTTATGATATATTCTTTTATTGAACAATCACATTTGCCCTATGATATACATATACATATACTATGCATATACAGTCTCTATTGAACAGATGAGAAAAGTAGAACAGTTTAAATAACCTGATAACCATCATAGAGCTAATCATCTTATCTTCAAATATAGTGTTCATGGTACCACAGGAGATGATTTTATGAAAATAGTAATTAATAATTAGACTTTCCTTTTTCATATTTAAACAGTCTGGTTTTCATGAATGTTTATTACCATGAATTGCCTAATAAATGATACATAGATCTAAAGGCCACTTATTTATTATCCTGTCACACAAAGTGGTAATACTGGATTAATTAAATTATTTTCACAATTTCCAAAATGTTTTATCATCTTCTTTAGCAAGGTAATTTATAGCAAATATTTATTTCTTAAATGACAAAATAAACATTTATAATCCTAATTGAAGATTTTGTTACATTTAAAAAAACAAACTAGGAAATCCTTATTAACTCTTTTCTCAGCCTTCTCACCTTGATTTTAATGTCTAGTCCTTATGTTGTAAGTGCAACCAGCAATGAAATGTCACCTTCCACTCTAAAACAGTACTACTACCTATAATAACGTAATACAAAACAATGTAATACAATCCTGATGAAACATAGAAAAACAATATAATAGAGCTACAGCTAAGTAAAAGTATACAGACTTCTGAATGTTACCTCTCAAATATTCTAAATATGTATTTTGCTAATTCAGTTAGGCTCCACATTTTTAAAAAATGAGTAGTGATAAAGCAAAATACTTATTCACATGTACACCTGTTTGCATGCACGATATTATCTAAAAGAATGCACACACGATATTTTCTAAAAGAATGTTTGCTTTATTTTTTTCTATAATATGCAAGAATTGTCTGGCTGACAGAGAATAATCAATATTATTGGTTGAATTACAATATTATACAAATAAATAATAGATTATAAATGCATTTAATAACACAATTTAAAAATATAGCACATTAAGCTAATTTCAGTAGTGTTTACCAAGAATAATCTTCTCAATTACATAGACTATAGACCAATTAATCTAGGCTGTCTTCATTCTTGATCTTCTAAGTGAATAAAATCTTTTATAATTATTTAAAAAGAAGACATATCATCTTTTTTGTTTGTTTGTTTGTTTTAATATGAGAGAGGGGGGAGGTGGAGGGAGGCATGCAGGGTGGGACGGCGGAGGGCCACAAAGAAAGAAAGAGGAAGAGAAAGGGGGAGGAAGAACAGGAGTCTTGCTCTATTGCCAGGCTGGAATGCAATCTAAAAATAGGTATTAAAAACCTCTTTTATGCCAATAATTGTACTTAACAGCGGAGACAGGAAGAAAATAACAAACAAACAGCCAACCAATATTTCATTTAAATCTGTGAAATGTTATGCAAATGCTGAAGAGTGATTTACTTCCATTTATGTGGTCACTTTCAAAATAGGTGTAATGTGATACTGAAAAAAATGTATGTTCTGTGGACCTGGGGTGAAGAATTCTATAAATATTCTCTGAGTTTACTTGTTCCAGGTCTGAGTTCAAATCATAAATGTCCCTGTTAATTTTCTATCTCGTTGATCTGTCGAATATTAACAATGTCTTGTCAAAGTCTCCTGCTGTTATTGTGCGGGAGTCCAAGTCTCTTTATAAGTCATTAAGAACTTGTCTTATGTATCTGGGTGCTCCTATATTGGGTGCATATATATTTATGATCATTGACTCCTGTTGTTACATTGATCCTTTTACCATTATCTAATGTCCTTCTTTGTTTCTTTTAGTCTTTGTTACTATAAAAGTCTATTTTGTCAGAGACGAAAGTTACAACTCTGGTTTTTTTGTTGTTGTTGTTTGTTTGTTTTTTTTGTTTTGTTTTGTTTTGTTTTTTTCTCTTCATTTGATTGGTGAGTCTTCCCTCAACCTTTTGTTTGAGTCTTTGTGTGTCCTTGCCTATGAGATGGATCAGGATACATCTTGCCAACAGATTTTGACTTTTTATTCAATTTGCATGTCTGTGTCTTTGATTGGGGCATTTAATCCATTTAAATTTAGGATTAATATTGATATTTGTGAGTTTAATATTGTCACTTAATGCTAGCTGGCTATTTTGCACATTAGTTGATATAGATTCTTCATTATGAAGATACTCTTTACCTTTTGGTAAGTTTTTGGGATGACTGATACTGGTTGTTCCTTTCTGTGTGTAGTGCTTCTTTCAGAAGCTCTTGTAAAGCAGGCCTTGTGGTGATGAAATCTCCGAGTGCTTGCTTGTTCATGAAAAATTTTATTTTCCCTTCATTTATGAACCGTAGTTTAGCTGGATATGAGATTCTGAGTTGAAAATTATTTTCTTTGTGGATACTGAATATTGACCCCCACTCTCTTCTAGTTTGTAGGGTTTCTGCTGAGAGATCTGCTGTGAGTCTGTTAGGCTTCCCTTTATGGGTAACCTGACCTTTCTCTCTAGCTGCCCTTAGAATTTTCTCCTTTATTTCAACCCTGGTGAATCTAACAATTATGTGTCTTGGGGATGCTTTTCTTGAGGAATATCTTTGTGATGTTCTCTGTATTACCTGGAGTTGAGTATTGTCCTGCCTTACTAGGTTAAGAAAGTTTTCCTGAATAATATCCTGAAAAACATTTTCCAGCTTGGATTCATTCTCTTCATGACATTCAGGTACACCTATCAAACATAAATTAGGTCTTTTCACATAGTCCCATATTTCTTGGAGACTTTGCTCATTCCTTTTTACTTTTGCTTCTCTAATCTTGTCTTCTTGTTTCATTTCATTAAGTTGGTCTTTGACCTCTGATATCCTTTCTTCTGCTTGATCAATTCGAGTGTTAAAACCTGTGCATACTTCGCGGAGTTCTCGTATTGTATTCTTCAGTTCCATTAATTCACTTATGTTCCTCTCTAAATTGTCTATTCTCGTTAGGATTTCATCAAACCTTTTTTCAACGTTCTTAGTTTCTTTACATTGGGCTAGAACATGTTCTTTTAACCCACAGAAGTTTCTTATTATCCACCTTCTGAAGCCTAATTCTGTTATTGGAACAGACTCATTCTCCATCAGGTCTTGTTCCCTTGTTGATGAGGAACTGTGATCCCCTGGAGAGGGAGAGGCATTCTGATTTTGAGTATTCTCAGCCTTTTTATGCTGATTTCTTCCCATCATTGTAAATATATCCACCTGTCGTCTTTGTAGTTACCGACTTTCAAATTAGTTCTCTGAGTGAACGTCCAACTTGTTGATTCCCAGTGCTTAAACCTGAGTAACCCAGTGTGCTGGCTAAAACAGCAGTGTTAAGATTCATGGTGCTTTTCTGCCCGGAATCTCCGGTCTGGCTTCCCTCTTGAGTCCCTTTTTCAGTCAGCTGAATCGGCAACTCCGCCTTCCCGGAGCTGCAAACATCGCCGAAAAGGGGACCCAGTCCCGTTTACTCTGCACCAAGAACCGCCTCGCCGGGGTGCCAGCAAAACCGCTGCGCTGGTGACCCGTGGGGCTCCTCCACTGGGAATCTCCTGGTCCGTGAGCAACAAAAATTCGTCTGAAAGTGTGGCGTCCTCTGCGCTTTCACTGAGAGCTACAATCCTGAGCTGCTAGTAATTGGCCATCTTGGATCTCTCTCGAAGACATATCATCTTTATTTCATGAATAGCTCAAGATTATAGAAGACTTTAACATAGAAAACTCTTAAAAATCATATGTGTGTATACATACAACATTCTTAAATCTGTAATAAAAATGCAGACATGGTAACAGTAAATTGATAGCCATTAACTTTGCCATTTCTACATATTTATGTAAGATATACTACAGGTGAGTACTGTGATATTTCAGAATAGAATATCCTCTTGAGAACTGAATGCAATTTTGTTTCCTTGAGGCTTACATTTATTGTCTTATTAGGTCTGTGCTGAGTGATAACTACAAAGTGTGAAAACATATATATAAATTTTATATCCATCATTAAAAAATCTGGAGACAACAGATTCTGGAGAGGGTGTAGAGAAATAGGAACACTTTACACTGTTGGTGGGAGTGCAAATTAGTTCAACCATTGTGGAAGACAGTGTGGTGATTCCTCAAGGACCTGAAAATAGAAATTCCATTCGACCCAGCAATCCCATTACTAGGTATATACCCAAAGAATTATAAATTGTTCTATTATAAAGACACATGCATACTTAGGTTCATTGTGGTGCCATTTGCAATAGCAAAGACTTGGAACCAACCCAAATGTCCATCAACGATAGACTGGATAAAGAAAGTGTGCCACATATGTACCATGGAATACTATGCAGCCATAAAAACGATGAGTTTGTGTCCTTCATAGGGACATGGATGAATCAGGAAACCATCATTCTCAGCAAACTGACACAAGGACAGAAAGCCAAACACTGTATTTTATCACTCATAGGTGGGTGTTGAACAATTAGAACACGTGGACACAGGGAGGGGAGCATCACACACTGAAGACAGTCGGGGGGGCTAAGGGAGGACCAACAGGGGGTGGTGAGGGTGGGGAGGGATAATGAGGGGATAAATATCAGACACAGGTGATGAGGGGATAAACTCAGCAAACCACCTTGCTATGTATGTACCTATGCAACAATCCTGCATGATCTGCACATGTATCCCAGAACCTAAAATACAATAAGAAAAGAAAGAAAAGTTTTATATTCAATCAAAGGAGTGTAAATGAAGATTTCCTTCTCCAGCATACTAGATTCCAAAAACTATAGATATTAGGGAGAATAAACTTCATTTGACACATATTCCTTAACTTTTAGATTCTGTAAATTACAACTAGCTTATTTGACAGGATAATTCTTAAAAACAATTACTACAACAAATGTATTGCAATATGTAGACTAAACTAGAAATTATATAGATCTGTATAGTGATTGATTGTGACTCCAGACTTGCCAAAAAGAGATTAGAATCCTTTCATAAATATTTTAGGCTCAGTACGACAAAATCCATTAAATTTGATTCAGTTAAAAAATGTATGAAACGCTGTTAATAGTTGAATAGATTGCATTACTGTTCTGTGGGTAATTCTGTTTTAGGATTGATACTAGATCTAGAAATATCGTAATGCAATCAAATCAAGTATTACTTATGAGGGTGTTTTTTTCTTCTTTCTGGGAATCTCGGCAATTTATTATGCACAAGCCATACGTAACTGTAATACCTATATCCTAACATCTATGTCAGTACTCTATTTATATAACTTCCAAGTTTTCCTCGTTTCACACTTTAAGTCTGTGCACTCCATACAATCTACCTAACCCACAATAATTTTACTCTTCTTAAAATTTCTAAAGCAAATATTCTAAAGTATCATTAGGTAAATTATTTCATTTTCTTATATGGTGAATTTCCCAATCATTGTTTGTTGTGGGCTCTTAATAGATAACTTGTGGATTATATGGATCTATGTGTAATATTTATACATTTGAATATACATTAATATGTGTAATAAAATATATGTAACTCTTTAGCCATGATTATTTATTAACGTTTACCTATATATTCTAATTATGTGAATCTTCATACATATTTCTACATACAAGAATAAAATACTATAAAAAAATCTATGAAGTCAATTTGAATTATCCAGTGCCATTTAAATGTTCTGTTATAATCAACTTATGCCTTCTGATTCTCAGAAAATGGGGATACATTTAGACTCCTTAACCGTGAAGAATAAGTGAAGTGATGTTTATGACATTTAGCATAGTCTTGTTCACATAGTAAATTATAAAATATGCTGTTATTGTTAGGAAAGGAAGACCCAAAGTTATGAAACCAGATTAATTTTTTTAATTCACAAATAATCTGTTTAATAATGAGGTTTTAATAAACTTTAAGCCATTGGACCACAATATATACTACTACTACTATTAATTTTTTATCTTGTATTTAATATATAATATTTTTCTATAGATCAAAGATTTTGTACATATAAATTACTTATTTAGCAAAGTTAGATATAATTGTAATTTCTATTCTTACTATTTATTTTTGTTATACTGACAACAAAAAACAATAACCCAACAAAATGAAAATTAAGGCGCCTACCTTAGTATTGTATATGTTCATCACAAATAAAGACTCCCAGGGAATACAAATCACTTTACTTTTCAAATGGAATTTATAAAGTTAGAAAAGGTGATTTTTTTCGAAGATTATTGGATGGAGAAAACAACTTGTTATTTTTTTGTTTGTTTTTTCAGTATGTAACAATTAGTTCCAATTTTCAGAGTGAATGGGAGCCAAAAAAAAAAATATGAGAGCTAAATGTCATGTGTTTTCCTGGATGGAATCTTGTAACACACAAAACAAAACAATATTGTATGAGGTAAAAACTAAGGAAATATGAATAAAATATGGAATTTAGTTAATAATGTGTCAATATTACCTCAGTTATAACAAACAAAAATGTTAATACTGGGAGAAACTTGGTACAGAGTATGTAAGAACTGTACACTTTCTCAATATTTTTGTAAATGTAACCAGTTTTAAAAATAAGCCCATTAAAAAATAAATTTATTTGTTTCAAGAAACATATGAATGTCTGAATATAGATTAAATTTTTATTTCATGCAGTTAACAAGAAATCAGAACGATTTGAAAATTTCATTCAAATGAAATTTCTCACATAAAGAAAAAGATATAACAAGTTTCACATATAGAAATATACATCAAAGTTTATTTTTTTCAATTGTATTGTCTCATGTAAGACTGCTCTGCAGGATTACGGATACACATTTTTTAAATAAAGTCTGAAGCCATGGTCTTATCTTTATTTTCTTAGCAAATTAAAAAAAAAAAAAAAAGACACAGGGAGGGGAGCACTACACACTGGGGTCAGTTGGGAGGAAATAGGGGAGGGACAGTGGGGGGTGGGGAGCTGGGGAGAGGTAGCAAGGGGAGAAATGCCAGATGTAGGTGATGGGAAGGAAGGCAGCAAATCACACTGCCACGTGTGTACCTATGCAACAATTTTGCATGTTCTTCACATGTACCCCAAAACCTAAAATGCAATAAAATAAATAAATGGGGGGAAAAAACAACAACAACAACAAAAACTCTTTTACATTTGCCAAATGTTTTACAAACACACACACGCACACACACACACACACACAACAGGAATTTTTAAAAAGTAATAAATTTGCCTATTTCTTAACTAAAATTGAAAAGTTATTGGAAGCTGTATTGAGAAAACATTTCAGATGAGACAGCTGATCCAGAGTAATGCTTTCTAATCCTTTATATTATAGTTTTTAATATATGCATTCATTGCGTTTATTCTGAGCATTTTGTAGAATAAGAAAACAAATTTCCCTGGGCACCTCCTGTAAATGTTTAGAAAAATTATCACTGACAAAACTTTTTAAGTAATTTTGAGAACTGATATTGTTTTGAACAGAAAAGGAAAGATAGATGTAGTTTAATTACATTTACATAACAGAAAAAAAAGTGTGCTCTTGTTAGTATAGTCATTTCTCTTGTATTTAGGAAATAAAGGTAACATGCAATAAATAATGCTGTAATTGAAAAGTATCAATACAAATGGATTTAAAAGACATCTGGCTGGACGCGGTGGCTCAAGCCTGTAATCCTAGCACTTTGGGAGGCTGAGGCGGGTGGATCATGAGGTCAGGAGATTGAGACCATCCTGGCCAACATGGTGAAACCCTGTCGCTACTAAAAATACAAAACTTAGCTGGGCGTGGTGGAGTGTGCCTGTAGTCCCAGCTACTCAGGACGCTGAGGCAGGAGAATTACCTGAACCCGGGAGGCAGAGGTTGCGGTGAGCCAAGATTGTGCCCCTGCATTTCAGCATGAGCCTGGCACCTGGCAACGGAGTGAGACTCTGTCTCAAAAAAAAAAAAAAAAAAAGAAGAAATCAGTATGACTGTTGAAGTACCAATGCAATTGAAAAAATAGTCATAATTATCAATGTTTACTTGAACTTTAATATTGGGGTATGTCAAAGTACATATGTATAATTCTTCATCAGCAATAGTCATAGTAAAAGGTAGAAATGTTGATTACTCATTAGCTGTATTTTTTTTAATACTACATATTATTCATATCTAATATTTAATCTAAAGCCAGTATCTTATTTCCTTAGTGAATTAGGAAATTTATTTCTAAAGTGTTCATCTAAGTAAAACTGTCCCTTTTTTTATTATTATTGTGATATAGATAAATGATTGCTAATAGATTCTTTTATTTGGGGGAAAATAAGTAATTATTCTCGACTTTCACTGCTTTCCTTCCCAACCACATCAGATAGTTTTCATCGCTCTTCTTTTCTGTGTGCAGGGGACCAAAATCTACTCATTGACTCATTCATGCTTCCCTATTGGGAAAGGTGGGTGCAGCTAATGCCTGTACCAGCAGGAGTTCAGAAGGAAAAAAAAAAAAAAGAGACGTTGAGGATACTCATGATATCCACTCTGTGATCCAACTTCTCTATCTTACTCCATTCCTCTCTTGTTTGGATTATTCCCATCAACATATAAGCATACTCTCTTTACTTCGTCTAATTAAAAAAAACAATTCTAATCTCATTTCCTCTGCTGACTATTGTCATACGTTTTTAAAACCTTTGTAACAAAATATCTCAAAGAAGTTGTCTAATGTTTTGTGTACAGTTTCTGTTCGTGTATTTTTTAATTCACTTCAGTCTTGCTTTTATATCCATGTTGTGAAATCTGGTCATCAATTTTCAAATCTACCCTTATTTGACTTAACAGTATTTAATGCAGTAATCGATCTTTCTTTGTAACAAAATTTCCTCACCTGGTTTTCTTAACACTACTATCTTTCTGGAGTATATTTATTATTATTATTCTTATTATTATTATTATTTAAGATGGAGTCTCTTCTCTGTCACCCAGGCTGCAGTGCAATGGCGCCATCCGGGCTCACTGCAACTTCCAGCTCCCTGGTTCAAGTGATTCTCCTATCTCAGCCTCACAAGAAGCTGGGATTACAGGTATGCACCACCCATGCCTGGCTAATTTTTGTATTTTTAGTGGAAACGAGGTTTTGCCATGTTGACCAGGCTGGTGTCAAACTCCTGACGTCAGGTGATTCGCCCCCCTCGGCCTCCCAAAGTGCTAGAATTACAGGCGTGAGCCACCGCACCTGCCCCTTATCATTCTTAATAGTTGATTTCTCTTTTCTCAGACCTCTTAATGCTAGAGTGTTTCAAAATACAGGCCGTATTCCTCTGTGTTTCACTTTCTCCCTGGTTACCATTTTGTTGATTTTATCACATTCAGTCAATGTTATGACTTTACAATCTCTCTATATAATTGACTTTTAAAATTACATATACGTGGTTCACTTATTTGACCTCAAGTTTAGACTAATAAGTAGAATCTCTTATTAGATATTTACACTTGGTCTTCAAAATTGACCTCTTATCTTATCCCAGAAACCCAATTCACAAATAGCTTCACATGATTTCATTTAATAGTAACTTTCACAGATCTACTTGCTTTATTTTCCTTCTTTCCTTCATACCCTGCTGAATCCATCAGCAATCCTTCTGGCTTTATAATAAAAATGTAACAAAATAAAGCAAATGCCATCCTAATCTCCTGAGATTTCCTTCTTGTCATGCTTTCTTATACTTTATTCTCAAGACAGTAGCCAGAGGTCTACAGAAATGTGCCAAATGTTACACTTAGCGTTTTGCAAATTGCATTGTCTGTCATTGGGAGGACTATACTTCTAATTAAATAAAATAAATTACTTATTATATACTGGTTGATGATATTGCTGGCAAAAACAATAATATGTTTGCAGGAGTACATGTTTTAATCACATATGTTGGGCCTGGAAACTCTGTAGTAGCTCCAGATTCTCTATACACAGGGATCTGGGCATTTAGTTTCACTTCTTGCACACGAGAGGAAATGTTTTACAAATGGTCATGAAAGAAATTTGCCCAGTTGTTGGTTGAACACATGAAGAAATAGGAAAATGGGAATTTCCTCTTTTTAGAATGCTTATATGTTAATGTCCTTAATTTAACAAATACTTATTGAGGCATTGCAAGCAGGCATATTCACACTGAAAATTCTAGAAAATATGAATGCATATGTCTTTTTGGTAGAAAAATTTATTTTGTCCACCAAACCTCAGCAATATGCAATTTACTTATGTAAGAAATCTGCACCCGTGTCCTCCGAATGTAAAATAAAAGTTGAAAAAAGAGAAAACTCTTTAAAACATAGGTATGAAAAATATATTAGTAGGTTAGGTTAATACATATTTTTAGGTTTCCTTAAATTACAATACAATTCCTTAACAAATAATGAATTATTCCATCTTCATACCTCTTGTTGAAATTATATGGCATGTCTTACCATTGAGGAAATGTCATTTTAACTATGCATAGAAAGTAAGTGTGAAAGTACCTTTGTAAGACGAAGGTAATAAAACTAGTAATACTGTAACTGGGTTCCTAATCTTCAATTTGAACCAAATTCACTTTTAGGGAAACTTTTAGACATATTAATGATGAAGCTGTTTATGCTTAAACAGATAGTTTATTTAATGCTCCATCAATCAAGAGAGTTAAATGTTCTAATTTACTATATGCTACGTGTTTTATTTCCAAGTTTGATGCTTAAAATTCTTATGTGACAAGAAAATGACCTTGCTTTTCCTACAATACTTTTTTCTAAGAAAACCCACATGCCCTTTACTGAAGTTTATTATATTGACATTGCCAGTCCAGTCAAGTCTCCCTAAAAGCCAAAGTGGATGAAAACATCAGAGTTTTATATTTATATCTTGATTCATTCGGCTTGGATTTATCATGTTATGACAAATTTATTACCAGAGCTTTACCCACTTTGAAGATTCTGATAGTGTTTCATGATGAAATAGAAAATATGTCTACAGGATCATCCAAACACCCTATGATTGAGAGCAGCCTTTACTAGATATTAGAAAGGCTACATTGTATCACATTGTTGTTAGAGCATTTCTACTTTATATCCTTGATTTTTATTTTTATGTAGTGTCTGACCTGTCCCCTGATAGCTTTTAAGATGTTGCCCTATCTGTGCTCTTTCCTAATATTGTCGTAATATGTCCCTGAATATATTTTAACATGATTTTTAAATTGTATATTTATGAGCATCTGGTAGTTGGTGTAAATGAGATCACTTCTTCGTGTTTTTTTTCTGGAAGCTGAAATTACTTTCGTTTTTATTTGTTGTTGTTTTATCTCAATGTTGCTGTTCAAATATATATTCTATTGCAACTAATTGCATTGAGCAAGAATGCCACGTTATGTATCCTTTCAGCTAGAAAGTATTGAGCTCATTTTAGAGATAAATGTTTTACTGGGCAATGTTAAAAAAAAAAAGTAGTTTACATTAGAGAAAAATAAAAGTGAGGAAAATTAAAGTTACTGACAAGAGCAGCAAATGGCATTTATAAATTTAGAGGAAAACACCCCTAGCATCATTTTATTTAACTTAACCTTGCCTTATGGTAATGAAAATTGTCCTCTATATGTCCTTGATTGCTATTGTCTATCCCTCCAAGATAATTTTAAGAGAATTATTAAAATCTTTCAGAAAAAAATAACTCCAGTGTAAGTATACAGATACTTAAATAAGAAACAAACACTTTTCATTAGATTTTTCAGTTTGGCTATCTGTATAGAATACTTTTTGCCACTTTATAGATACCCTGTGACAGTTTGTAGATACTCTGTTTTGAAATATTTGGAACAGGTAGAGAGGTTCAGCTGGTGTGATTAAACTGGCAATGTCTATAGTTGGGATCTGCCACTATCTTAATACAATATTTTAAAACATCATACTACCTTTTATCATCATTTTGTGAGTCAACCTTAAATTGCAGGTGATATACATGTAGACTGGTAAAGGAGGAAATGTAACTTAATAATCAGATCAATGGAATCAGCCATTTAGTCAGTGAAGTAATAGACTGCTGAACCCATTATACTCTTATTTATTCTATTTCCAAGACATAATAGTTATGTGTTGATTGTAAACTTATGAAAGGAATTTTATGAATTTAACACGAATTTAAATTATAAAAGGAAAAATATTAAATATATTGGGAAATTGGATAATTGTTATAGATTCTATTTACTTTATAAATTCTAAACTATCATGAATGTGGCACATTATGTTTTAGTTTTCTATTTATTTGTGTTTAAATATTCAGAAGTTATACAATGCGTGGAATTTTAAATCTAGTTTTTATCTTACTTTAGCTTAAACCATATGAACACTTTTATATTGCCAAATGAATTTAGGGAAACATTATTAATTGTGGAATTTTGCTGTGTTTTGATGAGGAAGACTGATACTTAACCCCCTTGGCAAATTTTGGAACTAAATCTGGGTCTTACTGTCAAAAATCCTAAAAGGGTTGCTATGAGGTTTAAATAAGCTAAAATTATACAAAACTAGAGCAATGCTTGACAAATATTATATGGGAATATAAACATAGTGAAAATAATTTTCACCTATCTTTATTTGTATATTTGTGCTTATAATATGTCCATTACTAAATGAAGATTTTATTAATTATATATATATTCTATTTTGATTTTGTTCTATACAACTTGAATTACTTTCAAATCTCTTAGTTTTTTTCTTCTCAGGCTTTTAATTTTTTTGTTAATTCCTCCCATTCTGATGGATCCTTAAAAGTTACGTGTTCTCTGGATTTTAAATCTACCTCACTTCTTTATATTCATACTCTCCCTAGAACACGTCATACAGTGTTGTGGCTTTAAAAGTCATCAATATAATAATAATTTGGAGATTTATATATTTAGTTCCCAGTTATCCCTTGAACCACAGAACCACATATACAACAACTTGTTTATATATTAATTTGTTGATACAATCCCCATCCTGAACTTAATGTGCCCAAATAGAATATTTGTTTGATCTCAACCTCTGCAAGCTACACATTTTACTTCAATCTTTCCAAAGTTTGTAAATAGCAATTGAACCACCCTCCACCCAGTTGCTCACGCTGAAAGTCTGGGAGTCATCTTGAGTATTCTTTCACTTCCACACTTAATTCTTCAAAGAGCTTTTAGACTCAAACTCAGAATAACCTGCCTAAATTGTTTATTTCTCTGCATCTTCACTATTCTCACGATTGTCCAAGGTTTTTATTTTTTACCTAGAGGATTGTGATAGCTACTAATTCAACTACCGGCTTACACTCTGTCCTCTAGTATACTTCCTATAGTACCTAAAGGGATGGTTTTTTTCCCCATAGGAAACTTACTTTTCAAAAAATGTTTTAATTTTTGTTTACATTTCTTTTTATTATATTTTAAGTTCTAGGATACATGTATAGAAAGTGCAGGTTTGTTATATTGTTATATATGTGCCATGGTGGTTTGCCACACCCATCAACTCATCATCTACATTAGGTATTTATCTTAAGTCTATCCCTCCCCTTGCCCCCCACCCCTCAACATGCCCTAGTTTGTGACATTCCCCTCCCTGTGCTCATATGTTCTCATTATTCAACTACCACTTATGAATGAGAAAATGCAGTGTTTTGTTTTCTGTTCCTGTGTTAGTTTGCTGAGAATGATAGTTTCCAGCTTCATCCATGTCCCTGCAAAGGACATGAACTCATTCTTTTTTATGGCTGCGTAGTATTCCATGGTGTATCTGTGCCACATCTTCTTTATTTAGTCTATCATTGATGGGCACATGGGTTGAGTCCAAGTCTTTACTATTGTGAATCATACTGCAACAAACATATATGTGCATGTGTCTTTATAGTAAAATGATTTATAATGGTTTGGGTATATACCCAGTAACAGGATTGCTGAGTCAAATGGTATTTCTGGTCTAGATCCTTGAGGAATCACCACACTGTCTTCCAGGATAAGTTTCACCCCCACCACCAGTGTAAAAGCATTCCTATCACTGCACATCCTCTCCAGCAACTGTTGTTTCCTGTCTTTTTAATAATCTCCATTTTAAGAGGTGCAAGATGGTAGCTCATTGCGGTTTTAGTTTGCATTTCTCTAATGACCAGTGATAATGAGCTTTTTTTCATATGTTTGTTGGCCACATAAATGTCTTCTTGTAAGAAGTGTCTGCTCATATCCTTTGACCACTTTTTTAATAGGGTTGCTTGCTTTTTTCTTTGTACATTTGCATAACTTCATTGTAGATTCTGGATATTAGCCGTTTTGTAAGATGGATAGACTGCAAAAATTTACTCCCATTCTGTAGGTTGCCTGTTCACTCTGATGATAGGTTTCTTTTTTTTTTTTTTTTTTTTTTTTTGCTGTGCAGAAGCTCTTTAGTTTATTAGATCCTATTTGTCCATTCTAGCTTTATTGAAATTACTTTTGGTGTTTTGGTCATAAACTTTTGCCCATGCCTATGTCCTGAACGGTATTGCCTACATTTTCTTCCAGAGTTTTTGTGGTTTTAGGTCTTAATTTACGCCTTTAATCCATCTTGAGTTAACTTTTGTATAAGGTGTAGAAAAGGGTCTAGTCTCAGTTTTCCGTGTATGGCTAGACAGTTTTCTCAGCACCATTTATTAAATAGGGAATCCTTTCCCCATTGCTTGTTTTGTCAAGTTTGTCAATGACCAGATGGTTGTAGATGTGTGGCATTATTTTTGAGGCCTCTCTTCTGTTCCATTGGTCTATACACCTGTTTTGGTATCAGTACCATGCTCTTTTGGTTCCTGTAGCCTTGTAGTATAGTTTGAAGTCAGGTAGCATGATCCTTCAGCTTTGTTCTTTTTGCTTAGGATTGTCTTGGCTGTATGGGTTCTTTTTTCATTCCACATGAAATTGTTGAAGTATTTTTTTTTTCTAATTCTGTGAAGGAAGTCAATGGTAGCTTGATGGAAATAGCATTGAATCTATAAATTACTTTGGGCAATATGGCCATTTTAATGATACTAATTCTTCCTATCCGCAAGCATGGAATGTTTTTCCATTTATTTGTGCCCTCTCTTATTTCCTTGAGCAGTGATTTGTAGTTCTCCTCGAAGAGTTCCTTCACATCCCTTGTAAGCTGTATTCCTAGGTATTTGATTCTCTTTGTAGCAATTGTGAATGGAGTTCATTCCTGATTTGGCTCTCTGTTTGTCTGTTATTGTTGTATAGGAATGCTTATAATTTTTGCACATTGATTTTGTGTCCTCAGGCTTTGCTAAATGTGCATATTAGCTCAAGGAGTTTTGGGGCTGAAACAATTGGGTGTTCTTTATATACAATCATGTCATCTATAAACAGAGCCAATTTGACTTTGCCTCTTACTATTTGAATACTCTTTATTTCTTTCTCTTGCCTGCTTGCCCTGGCCAGAGCATCTGATACTACATTGAAAAGGAGTGGTGAGAGAGGGCATCCTTGTCTAGTGCTGATTTTCAAAGAGAATGCTTCCAGCTTTTATCCCTTCGCTATGATATTGTCTGTGGGGTTTGTCATAAATAGCTCTTACTATTTTGAGATATGTTTCATCATTACCTAGTTTATTGAATGTTTTTAGCAAGAGGGGTGTTGCATTTTATTGAAGGCCTTTTCTGCAACTATTGAGATAATCATGTAGTTTTTGTCATTGGTTCTGTATGTGATGGATTATGTTTTTTGATTTGTGTATTTTGAATCAGTCTTGCATTTCAGGGATGAAGTCAACCTGATCATGGTGGATAAGCTTTTTAATGTGCTACTAGATTCTGTTTGCCAGTATTTTTTTTATTGAGGATGTTCATATCCATGTTCATCAGGAATACTGATCTGAAATTTTCTTTCTTTCTTTTCTTTTCTTTTTTTTTTTTGTGGAGGGTTGGGGTCTCTGCCAGGTTTTTGTATCAGGATGATACTGGCCTCATAAAATGAGTTATGAAGAAGTCCTTTTTCAACTGTTTGGAATAGTTTCAGAAGGTATGGTACCAGCTCCTTTTTGTACCTCTGGTAGAATTCAGCTGTGGCTCTGTCTGGTCCTGGACTTTTTTGGTTGGTAGGCTATTAATTACTGCCTCAATTTCAAAACTTGTTATTGGTCTATTCAGGGATTTGACGTCTTCCTGGTTTAGTCTTTGGAGGGTGTATGTGCCCAGGAATATATGTATTTCTTCTAGATTTTCCAGTTTATTTGTGTAGAGGTGTGTCTAGTATTCTCTAATGGTAGTTTGTATTTCTGTGGGATCAGTAGTGATACCCCACCCAAAGGGACTTTTTTTTTTAACATTTATTTCTCTCCCTCGTTAGTAATTTCTAGGTTTTTTGTTTTGTTTGGTTTTCTAAGGTTTCTATCTTACATGATCTGCTACTGCCTATAATTCAGATACATCTGTAATCACTTTTTTCTGGTTTTGTTATTTAATTGTGACAACATTTTTTTCTGTCCCTTGAGTATCCCATTATGTTAATTGCAACAGGGTCTTTGCACAGCAAGTCACCATATCCTCAAATGGCTTGTTCCTTTCTTATTTCAGGTTTCAGCTGAAAGAGGCCCTGCTTTCTGAATTTCATTCATTTTCCTAGGCACTGTCTGAAAGTACTCTGATTTTGCTTACTCCAACAGCACCACTTGCTGAATTTCATTTATTTGCTTACTTTACATTTTGTTTCTTTTACTTATGGAATGTAAACTGGATAGAAACCTTGTCTCTGTATGTCTTGTTCATTGCTATTATATCCTGAAAACCTTGAATTATTCTAAATCAATATACTGGTTAAAGATATATCTGAATGAATGAATTCAGAAATTAATATTCACAGCAAATCTGTGACTCATTTAATCATATTTGATGTCATCTTACAGATAACAAAGCTTCAGCATAGGAGTAGATAATTCACTGAAAATTAAAAAGCCAATAAATGCAAAAGTTAAGCTCAAACCCTGGCAATCTAGAATAAAATTCCATTTTCCTTATTTTTGAACTGTTGGATCCATAAGGACAGAATAAATTTCTTTTTTGTTTGCTATATGATAATGCCGAATTGATATCTTACCATTCTGTCATTAAGATATACTTTTCCAATTGTCAATTATTCCACTAAATTTCTTAGTTTTCTCTTACCTGCATCTCAAAATCTTTAGGTATAATTCTGAAGCAAACAAATTTAGGAAATTTATATAATTTTTATGTGAAAGTTATTCCTAAATAAAACACATATAAACATAAAAATATTATAAATATTTTTCTTAGCTGCATATTATATATATATATATATATATATATATATATATATATATATGATTGCATTTTAAGTTCTTAGAGAATATGCAGGATTGTTGCATAGGTACATACATGGCAATGTGCTTTGCTGCCTCTATTCCCATCACCCATATCTGGCATTTCTCCCCATGTTATGCCTCTGCAACTCCCTACCCCCCACTGTCCCTCCCCTACTCCACCCCGACAGACCTCAGTGTGTGCTGCTCCTCTTCCTGTGTCCCTGTGTTCTTATTGTTCAACACCCTCCTATTAGTGAGAATATGCGGTGTTTGATTTTCTTTTCTTGTGTCGATTTGCTGAGAATGATGGTTTCCAGGTTCATCGATGTCCCTAAAAGGACACAAACTCATCGCTTTTTATGGCTGCGTAATATTCCATGGTGTATATGTGCCACATTTTCCCTGTCCAGTCTATCATCAATGGGCATTTGGGTTGGTTCCAAGTCTTTGCTATTGTAAATAGTGCTGGAATGAACATACACATGCATGTGTCCTTATAATAGAATGATATAATCCTTTGGATATATACACAGTAATGGGATTGCTGGGTCAAATGGAATTTCTATTTCTAGGTCCTTGAGGAATCGCCACACTGTCTTCCACAATGGTTGAACTAATTTACACTCCCACTAACAGTGTAAAAGTGTTCCTATTTCTCCACATCCTCTCCAGCATCTGTTGTCTCCAGATTTTTTAATGATCACCATTCTAAGTGGCCTGAGATGCTATCTCAAAGTAGTTTTGATTTGCATTTCTCTAATGACCAGTGATGACGAGCATTTTTTCATGCTTGTTGGCCTCATATATGTCTTCTTTAGAAAAGTATCTGTTCATATCCTTTGCCCACTTTTGAATGTGTTTGTTTGTTTTTTCTTGTAAATCTGTTTTAGTTCATTGTAGATTTTGGATAATTGTAAAAATGTTTTCCCATTCTATTGGTTCCCTATTCATTCTAATGATGGTTTCTTTTGCTGTGCAGAAGCTCTGGAGTTTAATTAGATCCCATTTGTCTATTTTGGCTTTTGTTTCCAGTGCTTTTGGTGTTTTAGTCATGAAGTCCTTATCTATGCCTATGTGTTGAATGGTTTTGCCTAGGTTTTCTTCTAGGGTTTCATGGTGTTAGGTCTTATGTTTAAGACCTTAACCCATCTGGAGTTAATTTTAGTGTAAGTTGTCAGGAAGAGGTCCAGTTTCTGCTTTCTTCACATGGCTAGCCAGTTTTCCCAACACCATTTATTAAATAGGGAATGCTTTCCCCATTGCTTGTTTTTGTCAGGTTTGTCAAAGATCAGATAGTTGTAGATGTGTGGCATTGCCTCTGAGGCCTCTGTTCTGTTCCATTGGTCTATATCTCTGTTTTGGTACCAGTATCATGCTGTTTTGATTACTGTAGCCTTGTAGTATAGTTTGAAGTCAGGTAGCATGATGCCTCCAGCTTTGTTCTTTTTGCTACGTATTGAACTGGCTATGCAGGCTCTTTTGGTTCCATATGAAGTTTAAGGTGGTTTTTTCCAGTTCTGTGAAGAAGGTCATTGTTAGCTTGATGGGGATAGCATTGAATCTATAAATTGCTTTGGGTGGTATGGACACTTTCATGATATTGATTCTTCCTAACCATGAGCATGGAATGTGTCTCCATCTGTTTCTGTCCTCTCTTATTTCGTTGAATGGTGATTTTAGTTCTCCTTGAAGAGGTCTTCACATCTTTGTTAGTTATATTCCTAGGTATTTTATTCTCTTTGTAGCAATTGTGAATGGCAGTTCATTCTTGATTTTGCTCTCTTTAAGTCTGTTATTGATGTATAGGAAAGCTTGTGATTTTTGCACATTGATTTTGCATCCTGAGACTTTGCTGAAGTTACTTCTCAGTTTAAGGAGATTTTGGGCTGAGATGATAGCGTCTTCCAAATATACAATCATGTCATCTGCAAATAGAGACAATTTGACTTCCTACTTTTCTAATTGAATACCCTTTATTTATGTTTCTTGCCTGACTGCTCTTGCTAGAACTTTCAATACTACATTGAATAAGAGTGGTGAGAGAGGGCATCCTTGTGTAGTGCCATATTTCAAAGGGAATGCTTCCAGTTTTTACTCAGTCAGTATGATATTGGCTGTGGGTTTGTTGTAAATAGCTTTTATTATTTTGAGATATATTCCATCGATACCTAGTTTATTGAGAGTTTTTAGCATAAAGGGCTGTTGAATTTTGTCAAAGACCTTCTCTGCATCTATTGAAATAATCATGTGGTTTTTGTGTTCAGTTCTGTTTATGTGGTGAATTACGTTTATAGATTTGTGTATATTGAATCAGGCTTGCATCCCCGGGATAAAGCCTACTTGATCATGATAGATAAGCTTTTCGATGTGTCATTGCAATAGGTTTGCCAGTATTTTATTGAAGATTTTTGCATCTATGTTCATCATGGATATTGGCCTAAAGTTTTCTTTTCTTGTTGAATCTCTGGCAGGTTTTGGTATCAAGATGATGTTGGTCTCATGAAATGATTTGGGAAGGATTCTCTCTTTTTGGATTGTTTGAAATGGTTTCAGAAGAAGTGGTGCCAGCTCCTCTTTTTATGTCTGATAGAATTCAGCCATGAACTCATCTGGACCTGCGCTTTTTTTGGTTAGCAGGCTATTATATGCAGCCTCAACTTCTGCCCTTGTTATTGGTCTATTCAAGGTTTCAACTTCTTCCTGGTTTAGGATTGGGAGAGGGTAAGTGTCCAGAAATTTATCCATTTCTTCCAGGTTTACTGGTATATGTGCATAGAGTTGTTTGTAGTAATCTCTGATGGTGGTTTGTATTTCTGTGGAATTTGTAGTGATATCCCCTTTATCATTTTTTACTGCATCTATTTGATTCTTCTTTCTTTTCTTTTTTATTAATCTGGCTAGTGGTTTATTTTGTTGATCTTTTCAAAAAAGCAGCTCCTGGATTTATTGATTTTTTTGAGTTTATTTTTGTGTGTGTGTGTGTGTCTCTGTCTCCTTCAGTTCTGCTTTTATCTTAGTTATTTCTTGTCTTCTGCCAACTTTTGAGGTTTTTTTTTAATCTTCCTCCATCCCTTTATTTTAAGCCTATATGTATCCTTGCACATGAAACGGTTTCCTGGATACAGCACACCGATGGATTTTGAATTATCCAATTTCCAGTGTGTGCCTTTTGATTGGGGTATTTAGCTCATTTATGTTTAAGCTTAATATGTTATGTGTGAATTTGATCCTGCCATTTTGGTGCTAGCTGGTTGTTTTGCTTGTTAGTTGATGCAGTTTCTTCATTGTGTTGATGCTCTTTACCATTTGGTACTTTTTTGGAGTGGCTGGTACTGGTTGTTCCCTTCTATATTTAGTGCTTCTTTCAAGGGCTCTTGTAAAGCAGGCCTAGTAGTGATGAAATCTCTGAGCAATTGCTTGTTCATAAAGGATTTTATTTATCCTTCCCTTATGAAGCTTAGTTTGGCTGGATAGGAAATTCTAGGTTGAAAGTTCTTTTCTTTAAGGATGTTGAATATTGGCCCCCACTCTCTTCTGGCTTGTAGGGTTTCTGCTGAGAGATCTGCTGTGAGTCTGATGGGCTTCCCTTTGTGGGAAACACCACCTTTCCGCCTGGCTGCCCTTAGCATATTTTCCTTCATTTCAACTCTAGTGACTCTGAAAATTATGTGCCTTGGGGCTGCTCTTCTTGAGGAATATCTTTGTGGTGTTCTCTGTATTTCCTGAACTTCAGTGTTGGCCTGCCTTGCTAGGTTGGGAAAGCTCTCCTGGATAATATCCTAAAGAGCGTTTTGCAGCTTTGATTCATTCTCTCCATCACATTCAGATACATCTATCAAATGTAGATTAGGTCTTTTCATATAATCCCATGTTTCTTGGAGGTTTTGTTCATTTCTTTTTATTCTTTTTTCTCTAACCTTGCCTTCCCTTTTTATTTCATTGAGTTAATCTTCACTCTCTGATATCTTTTCTTCTGCCTGGTCGATTCAGCTATTGAAACTTGTGTAAGCTTTGTGAAGTTCTCGTGTTGTGTTTTTCAGCTCCATCAATTCATTTATATTCCTCTCTAAGCTGTTTATTCTTGTTAGCATTTCATCAAACCTTTTTTCAAGGTTCTTAGTTTCTTTGCATTGGGTTAGAACATGATCTTTTAGCTCAGAGAAGTTTATTATTACCTGCCTTCTGAAGCCTGTTTCTGTGAATTCATCAGACTCTTTCTCCATCCAGCCTTGTTACCTTGCTGGTGAGAAATTGTGACCCCTTTGAGGAGGAGAGGCATTTTGGTTTTGGGTCTTTTCATCCTTTTTGTGATGGTTTCTTCCCATCTTTGTGGATTTATATACCTGTGGTCTTTGTGGTTGGTGACTTTCAGATGGGGTCCCTGAGTGGGAATCCTTTTAGTTGTTGATGAAGTTATTTCTTTCTGTGTCTTAGTTTTCCTTTTAACAGTCAGGCCCCCCTACTGTAGGACTGCTGGAAGTCCACTCCAGACCCTGCTTGCCTGGGGATCACCTGCAGTGGCTGCCGAACAGTAAGGGTTGCTGCCAGTTTCTTCTTCTGTTATCTTTGTTCCAGAAGGATACCTGCCAGATGTCAGCCTGAGCTCTCCCTTATGAGGTGTCTCTTTTGTTATATGGGGGTCAGGGAGATGCTTGAGGAGACAGTCTGTCCCTTACAGAAGTTCAAGGGCTGAGCTGTGAGCTCTGTTGTTCTGTTCAGAGATGCTGGGCAGGTACATTTATGTCTGCTGCAGCAGAACTCATAACTGCCTTTTTTTGCCAGGTCCTCTGTCCTTGGAAGGTGGGGCTTTATTTATAAGTTCCTGTCATTCTGCTGCCTTTTTTCAGAGATGACCTGCCCAGTGAGGAGGTTGCATAGTCACAATCTGCCAGTAGAGGCATTGCTGAGCTGCCGTGGGCTCTGTCCAGCTGCTGTGTGAACTTCCTTGCAGTTTTGTTTATAGCGGTGTAGTTAGAACTGCCTCAGTAATGGTGGTCTGCCTTAGTAATGGCGGACTGCCTCGGTAATGGTGGACTGCTTGGGTAATGGTGGACTGCCTTGGTAGTGGTGGACTGCCTTGGTAATGGCAGATGCCCTTCCCCCCACAGAGCTGGATCATCCCAAGTCCAGCTGTGCCTTGCTGTGAAACTCTCAATCCAGAGCGTTTCAGATTGCTGGTCTTTGTGGGGGTGGGATCAGCAGAGCCAGATCACCTGGCTCCCTGTTTCAGCCCTCTTTTTTTCATTTGAATGGGTGACTCTGTCTCTCAATTGTTCCAGTCACCAGTTGAAACGGAGCCTGGATTTGTGTGAGTATTTGTGCAGAGACCTGCTGTACCAGCTGAAACAGCCATACTGGAGATTCATGGTGCTTTTCTGCCTGGGAATTTCCTGGTTTGTGGGCAGGAAAAATTCATTTGGAAATGCGGTGATCACTCACCTTCTGCATTGTTGCTGGGAACTGCAATCCAGAGCTGTTCCTATTTGGCCATCTTGGATCCTCCTCCTTGGCTGCATATTTTTAACAAAGGGTAAAATGAAGAAAATGCATTATTAAATTTTGAAAGTAATTTTTAACAACAACCATAATATTTTGCATACTGAAAATTTATTAAATATGAATAAAGAAGCAAAACTACCTGTTCCTTCTTATGTAATTATTTGAATTCTATATTTCTCACAGTGAATTTCAGTGATGTAACAATACCTTGGTGTACTTGGAGTTTTAATCTTTACAAAAACTACACACATTTGGAAGTAGAAAATTTGTCAAGAACAAATTATTAAAGATATTAGAGAAAGTGTGTTTAGCATTTCAAATAATTATATTTCACTGCTGAGGTCATAAGCCTCAAGCAAAATTTTGGCATGCTTTTTTTCCTTATTAATAATTTATTATATGTGATTTATCTTTATCCATTTAGAGAATTCTTGCTGCTAGCTTTATGGTGGTATTTTGCAATAGACGACTTTCATTTTTGTTACATATTTTATTCATAATTAATATGTAAATATTTCCCAAGTAAATTACCATATACACTTGATAAAATACAACATGTTATTTTAAAAATTAAAATATGACAGATATTTAAATGAAACATAGTGCCATCTTCATAGAGATCTTTAAAACACAACAGTGTTTAATATATTTGTCAATTATGTCGTTGTTCAGTTGACCACTCAGGCTGTGACACTAACCATAGTATCCTTCTAGTGTTGGTACAGAATGTGGCAAGGGATATCAAACTGCTGACATAAACCCTGCTTTGTTATAAGACACACAAGTATTAGCAGATGCTTTTCTGTTCTGTGCTAAAGATGAACACCCCCTCCAATTCACACTATCGATATTGCCTTGAACATATTATTGTTGATTTTAATGCTTAAAGAAAGGTCATCATAATTAAGGTTAATTTAGGCATCTGAAACTTATGGTCAATTGTATGTTTACAATCTTTTTCAAAATTGTACAACTATTTTTCCCGCTTTCAATTTGTCACAATCATTATGTATTTTGATATCAAACATTTTGCACTATAACACATATCCTTGGCTTCCAGCAGGGTAAAATTTTGAGGCAAATATTACATTTGCTATTCATTTTTTCTTTTTTTATCATTATACCTCTAACACAAATTGGTATGTTTCAAATCTCTTATCATTATAATTAACTTATTCATTATGGTTGAGGATTCACTTCCATTTTATACCAGCATTATGAATATTTTAATTATAAATAAATTCCCTCAAAAGATTATCTTAACTTTCTGATGAAAAGCAATGATATTATTTACTCCTTAATTATGTCTTTTTACCTGAATCTTGAAATCTGTTTTAAAACATTTTGTTTCAAATTGTCAGGCAAGTTAATTTTAGCATTCTAATTATTTGAACAGTTGTTATTATAGGTATATTTGTTTTACTGTAAAGTACAAACATTTTTCTTCTATTTGAGACCATGATTCAAACTCAATGAAAAGTTAAAATGAAGTAAATATATTTATTTCCAAAATTTTCTGAAATTAGTGTTTGCCAATGTTTGCATTCAGTCCATCAGAAGATGAATGAGTTCCCAGATTAAATAAAGGTTTTCTTCAATATTTACAGAAAGCAATAGCAGATTAAAATGTTAATAAGATTCTGAAAATTTTTAAATCCATTTTTGTCTACACTGCTTTAATTTTCCTTATTTTTCACACTCTTCCCTGTTCCTTCATTCTCAGAAAACTGATACAAGAACAGAAAATCTCACTCATAGGCGGGTGCTGAACAATGAGAACACATGGACACAGGGAGGGGAGCATCACACACTGGGGTGTGTCGGGGGAGAATAGGGGAGGGACATTGGGAGGTGAGGAGTTGGGGAGGGATAACATGGGGAGAAATGCCAGATATAGGTGATGGGGAGGAAGGCAGCAAACCACACTGCCATGTGTCTACCTATGCAACAATCTTACATGTTCTTCACATGCACTCCAAAACCTAAAAAGCAATAATAAAAAAAGAAATTTTATTTTCCTCTTCTTCTCTTGTCTCTTTTCTTCTATTCTCTTTAATATAAAGCCAGTAAACTGATCACACACTGTTTATTCTACAGAAAACATGTACATTGAAGTCAGACCTGTTGAGATGAAATCCTAGCTCAGTGTTACAGCATTACTGGCTTTAGATGAATTAGTGTTTCTCTCTGGACTTCAGTTTCCCCATTTGCACATGCACAGTTAAATATTTATTATCTTAATATTTTATGTCTTGAAAGTAACATAAATGTTTTCAAACTTGCTAAAATGGCATGTCCACATCTTAATATATTGTGATATTTATTACTTTGTAACTGCTGCATGACTAGCAGGGTACTAAAAGTTTCAAGAACAAAATAGAAAATCATATTACTGATTAAAAAATATCTGTTAATAAGAGAGAAATCAAAGTGGGACAACCTAGGTTTAAGAAAGATGGTAATACTAATTTGTAATTTAAAATGAGGGCGTAATTTTAATTTTCTATAGGACTTGGGTAGTAGCACAGCAAAGTGTTTAGAAGTGTATCAATCTGGGAATAATAGAAAGAAATCGCACAGTGGGTTACACAGGAATTTTAATAGTAAAACTTATTAAAATATGGTGAAAGAGTAACCATAAGATAATTGTTTAAGAAAACTTTCTATGGTATATTAGGGCCCAGAAAAAGTGCCAAAGGAAGAATAACTTTTGAAGGAGACCTCCCTCCCAAACTTGAAGTTCAGTACTCACTGGAAACTGTGTAGTTCAGTACCTTGGATAGCAGAGATCTGCTGGATTGCCCAGGCAGTAGTTGTTCCACAGTCACTGGGCAAGCCGTTAGAAAAGTCTTCCAAGTGCAGCCGGAGAACAGATGAACAGTAACTCATGGCTTAGGCATATGGAGGAAGTGGGATGGAGAGGAGCTGTGGAGATAGCTGGCTATAGAGGAAGCACTGGTGCACAATAGGACCTGACTGGGCATTGCTGGGATGGTAAGTGACGATGGGTCTCTCCAGGACTGCAGGCAATACATGTATGGGCTTTCAGAGAGTAATCAGGGCACTTGTACAAATCAGGAAGCTTTTGAGACACTGTTTTTGTATAGAGAGGGACACACAGAAGGTTACCTTAGTCTACAGCTGAAAGACCATGGAAAGATCATGCTCTGAACACAGGCTGGGAGAGACTTAGCAGTAAGTTCTCATACCCATACATCTTACCCACTATAGTAGTCAGAAATCTCAGGAAAGCCTGTCTTCCTACAATGCTTTTACAGTGCCCTCTACTGGGAAAGCTTAACAGAATGCTCACTTTAATGGAAAAATGCTTTAAAAAGTTTATTCTATTGCTGTTACATAGGTTGAAGGGTGAATTTTGAACTGAGAGATAATAAATTAATAAGTGGCACAAAGGTGAAGATAGCTGAGACATATTTCTTGATGCTTCATATCTACATTCTGCGTTCACACTTTTCTTTGTTTTCTACTTTGTAAACATAACTAGATATGCAATTGCTTAAATGTTGTTTATCACAAATTGCATTCAAAATTGTTTTAACAATATTTTAGTAGCTCTTATATGTTCTAAAATTTCCTTACGTAGGAAAAACTGTTTTGTTGCTACGAATAGAGGAAGAGGACATGATAAATAGTTACTAATGACAAACCTGTAAGCAGTTTACATTCATTTTCTTATTCAGTCCTAAAGACAGCGAAGTTGTTAACGGACTGAATGTTTGAGCCCACTCAAAATGTTTATGTTGAAATCCAAACCACCCCTCTATGTGATTGTACTTTGAGGTGGAGGGTGTTGGGAGGTGATTATGTTTTAATGAAGCCAGGATTTAGGATCGTCATGCAGATATTAGTGCCTTTATTTAAAAGGAAAAAAACAAAACAAAACAAAAAAACAACAAAGGTTGTTTTTTCTGTATGTACCAGATGAGGACACATTGAGAAGGTAGCTGTCCCCCAGGCAGGAAGACAATTCTCACTAAGAATCATACCTGTTATCATCTTGTTCTTAGACCTGTAAACCCCTAGAACTCTGAAAAGTGAATGTCTGTTGTTTAAGCCAACCAGTCTATAATATTTTGTGACAGCATGATGTAACTAATACAGAAATAAATATTCAAAATAATGTCTTAAGTCCATTATGTAGTAAGGAACTAAAATAAGACTAGCTGTTACAACCATCTGAAGCCGCACACCACAGTATACCTCGATTCTTCAGAGTATACTAAGAAGGAATTAAGATACATTGTTCATTATTTTTATTTGCAGCTATCCTTATTTTTTTTAAAAAGGGCTGTAAATAACATGTTTCTATTTTCCATTTTTATCTTGAATTTCACCTAATGTAAACTAATTCACCGGTACAAAGTAAAACAATATTCATCATATTTTGTAATAATAGAAAACTATATTATAGGGGACATATGCATTCTAAACGTGTAAGAAAGGCAACTTATTTTCATTATACTTCAGCCATACATTTCTTCATTAACAAGGTGACTTGACATTGTAAAGTATTAATGCTGTCATTAAAATCTCAGTAAGCCTGTGTACTTCATTGTTTATTAGGTAGTCTTTTAATGTAACTGAAGTTCATTGCCACTGATTACTACAATAATAGATTACTTCTATGTTCATACTGATGTTTTAAAATACCCTTTGCCTTTAGTAAGACTAAATATTCACTGAGAGGGTTGCTGCCATTGCTCATCATTTTCTTTTCCAAAAGAAGCATAACATAGAAAGAAAAAGGAGAATAAGAAGGAGTGGAAGAATGAATAGGAATATGGGGAAAAAAAAAACAATGAGAAGGATGAGGGAGAGGAAGAGGAAGAAGGGGAGGAAGGGAGGAAAACACATACAAAAAAAAGAGAAAGAAATGATGGTTCTGGATATTTTAAATCTCTTAATGTGAAAGACTAATTCAGTTTGAACCGTGGGGAGTATGTAACATAAACTTAAGTTAAATTATCTTATAGATCTATGAGGGCATATGTCTTGTTTGAGCTTTCTTATGTGCCACATATGCATTTCCCTATAATAATTTGCATATTTATGACTGTGTATTTTGGGTGCCATAATATTTCCTTCACCACATAATAAAAGGACACAAATGAAGAAAGCAAATAAAAGGAAGCAAAGGCAAGTAATTGGGTAAAAGACTAAAGCATTTGTTGAGAATGTATGGTCTTTTAGATTGTAACCCCAAACCCATAAACAGCTTTCACATTGTTTAAATAATTAAACTCTCTGTAGTCTTTCTGCTGTGATTTTAATGTGTGCCCCTAAAATCAAATGTTGAAAACTTAACCCCAATGCAATAGCACTGGGAGTTGGGGACTAATGGCAGGTGTTTAGGTTATGAGTGCTCCACCCTCACAAACAGATTAATGCCAATTTTTAAAAGTCTTGAGGATATGAGTTTGATCTTTTTTTTCTCTTGCTTTGTGATGCCATTTACTATGCTATGACACAGCAAGGAGGCCCTTGCTAGATGCAGCTTCTTGATCTTAGACTTCCCAGCTTCCAGGAATGTGAGCCAATAAATTGCTGTTTATTACAATTACCCATTCTCAGATATTCTGGTATAGCAGCACAAAATGAACCCAGACACAATTGTTCCAACATATATAAAGTAGAATACCTACACTAAGTAAAATGTAGGTGACTTCCAGTTGAGAATTGCATTATTTATTTGACAATCATTTGTAAGAACTTTACATAAAAACTCAACTATCAACAAAGTGAAGTAAAAATGTGTTATGTAGCAGTTGTCTTCTGTGGCTATCTCAGTTATTTTAACATTAATTCTGTTGAGGGTATAATGGTGTCCATAGATTAGAAAGTGAAATTTGAGAAAATTTCAATAAATCTTTTTATAATTGGCTCTAAGATAAGGAGAATGAACTTCTGTTTGAAAAGTCCAAGTTATATTCCTTTTTTTTCCCTATGGCATTGAGAAAAAGAAATTCAGAAAAGAAAAGATAGAAAGAAATTGACTAAAGATAAAATAACCAGATTTTGCCTGCCAGGTTTTTCATTCTTTTACTTGTTTTGCAAGCACCAATGTATGCATAGCCATGCCAGGTGATATCACTAATATAAGAATATTATGAGATTTGAATTCAGGTATCTCAAAATACCATTCTCTTTCTAGTTTTCAAACTATGTTAAATGTTCTTCCAACATCTGATTCATATTCCATTTTAATACTCAGTATTATTATTTTTATAGCTATAATTAAAACATAATGTTGACCCATAAAATGTTAAAAAGTTCAACTATTATTATACAAAACTTCCAATAAATATTTTCAGCAACTGATATATATATATTTTTATATTTCAATATCTATGTGTCATTGTATATACTTATAGAATTGTTCTGGTGATTTTTAAATATAAAATCTTAGATATTGAGTACAAAAACTTCTTTATGGAAATAAAAATTATTCTGAGAAGAAATAATACTATTATTATAATACTATTATTATAATACTATTAATCCCTTCTAAGACTTAATCTAACAACAATTTGGAGCCATCTACTATATGAAAACTGCTATAGAACAAATAGACAAATGGAGATTAAAATAAACATGGGAAAGCATGTAACTATGAAATATAGCAATAAAGAAAGCTTTGTAAAACAATATTTTTAAATTTTATTTTTATAGATTTAGGGATTACAGGTGCAGATTTCTTACATGCATATATTTTTTTGTGATGAAGCCTGGATTTTTAGTGGACACATTACTTAAATAGAGAACATTATACTAAGAGGTAAGTCACCATCTCTTGCCCCACTCCCACCCTGCTAACTTTTGGAGTCTCCAGTATCTATTTTTTTCACTCTGTATATCCATTTGTATTTATTGTTTAGTTTCCTCTTATAAGTGAGAACTTGTGGTATTTCACTTTGTTTCTTAGTTATTTCACTTAGGATAATGACCTCTAGTTCCATCCATGTTGCTGCCAATGATTTTCTATGGCTAGTAGTACTCCATGGTGTGTGTATGTTTGTGTGTGTGTGTGTGTGTGTGTGTGTGTGTGTGTGTGTGTGTGCTGCATTTCTGATATCCAATCCTCCATTCATGGATACTTAGGCTGATTCCATGGCTCGCTATTGTGAATCATACTGAAATGACCATACAATTGCTGGTGTCGTTTGGATGTCATGATTTCTATTGGGGAGATACCCAGTAGTGGGATTGCTGGGTTGAATGATAGTTCTGTTTTTATTTCTTTTAAAACTCTTCATATTGTTTTCCATAGATGGTATACCAGTTTATATTCCCACTAACAGAATACAAGTGTTTTCTTTTCTCTACATCCTTGCCAATATATGTTGGTTTTTTTGGCTTTTTAACAATTACCAAGTAAGAGAGTTGAGAATTGAGAGTAAGAGAGTTGAGAGTAAGAGAGTATATCCTTATGATTTTAGTTTGAATTTTTCTGATGATGTGATGCTGAATATTTTTATAGTGTGTTTATTGACTGCTTTTGTGTCTTTTTTTGAGAAAAAAACTGTTCATATCTTTTGCTAAATTTTGATGGGGTCTTTTTTTCTCATTGAATTATTTGAGTTTATACAAAACATTAGTGATAAAACTAAATGAAATATTTGTATATCTTAAATAAAATGCCCAGAAAACCTTTCTAAATTGTAGAATCACTTCTATGTCAGCCAACTTAAAAAATCCTCTTATGATAATGCTTAAATTTACTATATTTTTGATCAAAGGGAGTAGTTCAATTTGTATTAATAAACTGTAATATGTTACTTATTATTGCTCCAGCCCCTTTCTGGGTATTAAGATATAAATTGTGAAAAGATAAAAAGAACGTGCATTGTGGTTTCGTAAAGCATATATTTGAGTGATGGAAATAAAACCAATTAATTAATTGATCTAAAATGCTTTATTTTTCCTTTTAATTCAAAAATTGTTATTTTTGTATTTTTGAGGTATCACTTACATACTGTAAAATTCACAAACCTTAGGTATATATTTCTATGGATTTGTGCATAGATACATGCCACACATAACCATTAGACAAATCTAGTTTTAGAACATTTTCATTAACTAACTAAAACCATTCATGATGTATTTTTGAAACTATTCAATAAATTGTTTAACTATTTATTAGAATAGTTTTACATTCAGAGAAAAATTGGAATATTTGTACAGAATAGTTTTACATTCACAGCAGAATCAAGGCAAAGATGGAAATATTTTCCATTACCGCCACTTTGGTCCCACACGTGGGCACCCTCACCCATTATCACCATCCCGCAGCAAAGTCGTACCTTTTTTTATAACTGATGAATCTATAATACATTGATTCACAATGATCGCCCAAAGTCTGCAGTGTACTTTATGGATGATTCTTGGTGTTGTACATTGTATGTGTTGGAACCAATGTTTAAGATATGTATCCACCATTACAGTATACATACTTCCCCTGTCTTAAAAATTCTCTGTGAGTCATTTCTCCCTCCCTTACTACTGATCTTTTTAATATTTGCATACTTTTGCTTTTTCTAGAATGTCATACAGATGGAATACATAGTATGTAGCCTGTTCAGATCAACTTCTTTCATATAGTAATATACATTTAAGTTTCTTTGGTGTCTTTTCATGGCTGATAGACCTTTCCTTTTAGTACTATATCATATTTCATTGTCTAGATGTACCACTGTTTGTCCATTCAACTTTGTCTTTATAAACATCCATGTGCAGATTTTTGTGTGTTCAGCTCCTATGGTTAGATACCAAGGAGCATGATTGCTGGATAATATGAGGAGAGTATATTTAGTTTTTCAAGAAACCAATCCGTCTTTCAAAATGGCTGCACCATATTGTATTGTCAACAGCAGTGAGTGACAGTCCTTATTGCTTCATATCTTTGCGATCATTTGGTATTGTCAATGTGCTGGATTTTGTCTGCTGTAATAGGTATTTTATCTATAGCCATCCAATCCTGAATGAGCCTAATCTTGCCTGATAGATGTGTAGTGCTATCTCATTGCTGGTTATTATTAAATGATTTTTTTTATTATACACAGTGTGCATTACTCCACAAATAATTTTACTATATCAAGAACTTTCATAGACTATAAGTAAATAAATTTGTTTACAAAAATGATGAATAATGAAAATAAAGAGAAAATAGAGGCAAGAGAATCAGATCATTCTAGGAAGAAAATTCATTCAGATATCTCAACTGTAGGGATTATAGTGTCTTCAGAGGCCCGCAGGAATATAAATGTGTGCATCAACTGAGCATAAGCAATAGGCAGATGTTGGGTCAATGAGGTATAAAGCATGATAGTCCCTTAAGGGTATTCTGAATTATCAGAAGAATAACAAACAAATAAAATTCTGTTGGCAAAGTAAGTCAGCTGGCCAGGTTCAAACCAGATACCATCAGTCTGTAAAAGTGCTGCACCTCCAACCTATATCTATGTCCATTTATGAATAGGTATACATATACAAATATAATTATTAAGAATACATTCAGTTTAATAATATATAAATATCAGTTAGTGTATTTTAATTAATGAATGACTGATACTAGTAATAATTCTATAGGTATGCTGGCATCATTGAAATGATTCTGAATATGCTCTTTTAAATAAATGTAATATTCTACTGTGTTTATACTTATTTTTTATTTCTATTTTTGTCTTCCACTCTTTTTCTGCCTTTTGGGGGTTTTAAATGAATTTTTTATATGATTCTCTTCTCTCACCGTCCATAGCATGTGTTAGTTATACACGCTACATCTTTTTTTGTTTACCTTTTGTAGTGTTTTTCCTGGAGTTTACAATCTACATTTACAAATAATCTAAGTCCACTTTCAAAAACATTATACAATTTCGTGGGCAGGGTGGCTACCTTATGATAACAAAATAATACTGTTTTCTCCCCTCATAATTTGAACTATTGCTTTAATTCATTTCATTGACATGTAACAATATATAAGCTTATATATATGATAATTTTATTATGTATGTTTTTAGATATGTATGATATATATAGAGACATACATAATCACACACAGTTGCTATTATTATTTTGAACAAATTGCCTGTTAGATCCATTAATAGTAAGAAAAAAATTTTTTTTAACCATTACATTCCTTCTGTTGAGTTCTTCTTTTCTTTTTGTAGGTTCATGTTTCTGACCTATATTATATTTTCCTTTTTTCTAAGCAACTTATTTTAACATTTCTTGAAAGGCAGGATTATTCTCAGTTTTTGGCAACAAATACTCTTAATTTTATTTGAAAATTTCTGTATTTCTTCTTCAATTTTAGAGAACAATACAACAAGATGCAGAATTCTAGGGGTTTTGTGGGTATGCGCACTTGTGCGTGTTATGAACATGTTAAATTTTTTTATTCTACTTCATTCTTGCTTATATGATTTCTGAGGAGAAGAAACATGGAATTCTTATCAGTGATTCTCCATAAGTAAAGTTCATATATTTTTTCTTTTTATTTCCTTAGACATTTTTGAGAATTATTTCTTTATCTTTGATTTTCTCTTGTTTGAAAATGATACGTTAAGGTGTAAATTTTTGGCATTTATTCTACTTGGTGTTCTCTGAACTTCCAGCATCTGTGGTTTGAGGTTCTATATTAATTTGGTGTAACTGTCAGTAATTATTGCTTCAAATGTTTATTTCATTTTTGTCTTTCTTCTTCTTCTGGAATTTCCATCACATGTTCTCCCATGGTCTTTGAATACACTACTCTTTTCATTCTTTGTTCTCTTTGCTTTTCATTTTTGACGTTTCTATTCACGTGTTCTCAAGTTCAGAAACTCTTTCCTCAGCCATGTTGTCTACTAATGAGGCCATCACAGCCATTCTTTATTTGTGTTACAAGGTTTTCTATCTGTAGCATTTCTTTTAGTTTTTTATTAGAATTTCCACCCCTCTGCTCACACTGCTCATATGTCCTTGCATGGCGTTGACTTTATCCATTAAGACCCTTAGAATATTAATCATAGTTGTTTTAAATGGCTGCTCTTATAGTTACAATTTTCTGGGTGTGTCAGGCTCTAATGCTTACTCTGTCACTTCAAATTTTGTTTTTTGTCATTTTTTTTCTTTTTAAAAGTATCTAAATATAGTCTTCTGATTAAAAATAAATTCTGCAAAAAATAAGCATTTTTGCAATATGTTGGTGAGGTATCAGGGAAAGGGAGAACATTCTATAATTCTATAATTGACATCAGTCTTTTAGTGGGCTTGTACCTCTGGATTGTGAACTTCAGAAGTTTTTCTCAGTTTTTTTTTTTTTTTTTTTTTCTCCCCTCTTAGTTGGAACAGGATGATGGCTAGTATGGACTGGAGCTGGGTATTTTAATACTCCCAGGCATGAAGTTAGAAGAAACTAGAGTTGGATATTTTTGTCACAGGTCAGTTAGGCTGATTCTGCCCCAGCAAATAGGGCTCTTACTAAGTAGTTTCTCCTGAGGTCAGGCCTTAAGAATAGAGTATTTTGACATATTCCAAATTGTTCCTTTTCTCTTTCCCCTGCCAGAAGCATGTGGGAATTTTTCTCTAATATTTACTGTGGGGATATGGGAAGCTGGTGGAGCTCCTGAAGGTAAATTTCACAATACTGTGGAAGCTGCCTTATGACTCAGTTCCCTGAAGTTTTATTTCTCAGAATTGTTCACACTGAGCCTCCAGTAATTCATCATTTATAGTTCAAATTTTTCCACTTGCATTATTTCCTGTGGAGTTTGCCTTACCTGAGCCTCTGCCTTTATAAGTTATGACTTTTCATATACACCTTTCTGTGTCTTCAATCTTGGGAGCAACACTTTTTCTTGTGTCTTTTTCTTTCTTTCCAAACCAGTAAGAATTATTGATTATTTCTTCTGTTCACTTGTTACTCATCGTAAGGATAAAGTGGCAAATTCTAAGATTTTTGGAATTAGAAACCAGAAGTCTGATTTCATAATCCACTTGTTTTCTTGCTGAGTATATTCATACCATGAGTCTGGTTCAGGTCCTGATCAATAAGTAAGAGCTTTCATAAGATTTATTTGCCACAAGCATCAATGAAAACTCAGATGTGATTAGAAATTGGACATAATTACATAGTTAGAAAATGGAAGAATACTTAAAAAGGTCTCATTTATAATCTCAAAGAGATAGCATAAAATATGATATTTTAGAAAAATTACTGTGAAGCTATGGAAAAGGAAACATTTTGGGACAAAAAAAAATCAAGTTGAACAAACAGAGGGAGAAGGAAGTATTCCAGGATGAGAAGGAATGAATTCATACCAGAATAATTTACCCATAAATTTAAAAAGATGATTGATGAATTATGTTTTTATTGAATTTAAAAGATTTTGTTGTAATTGTTTCTGAAAAATAGCTTATCCTTGGACCAATATTAAGTAAATGGAAAATAAACTAATGAAAACTAAAGACTAATATAATAGCATAATGTAACAAATGAAAAACTAAAAACTAATGTAAGTTGATAATGTATCAAATTATATAAATATCTTAGACTCAACTAAGAAACATGTTTATAGGCATAATAACATCAACAATATACACTATGCTAATCAATTTATAACTAAATTGTAAAGAAGGAAAATGATCATTGTAAGGCAATAATAATA
Organism: Sapajus apella; assembly: GCF_009761245.1. NCBI lineage: Eukaryota > Metazoa > Chordata > Mammalia > Primates > Cebidae > Sapajus > Sapajus apella. The sequence goes on along the minus strand of NW_022436967.1, from coordinate 22,606,825 downwards.
TAAAAGGACATATGAAAACTTTATGAAAATTTATATATTTCTATAGAAAAGAAGTTGATATAGTATATCAAAAACTTAAATAATTATTTGTATAAACCATTCACATACAGCATGGAGACAAATAAAATCAAAAATTCTTAAAGCAGTTGTATGTAGTTGCTTCTGGGGAATAGGAATCAGAGTTGAACAGTAAAGAAAGGGAACTGATGTTTTATTATTAACTTTTAGAATAAATTGTATAAGTACATACATATATGTATATATATGCATATTTGGTTAAGTAAAATAGAACTTGAATGTGGGACTTCCATTTGTACCTACAGCCTACCAGAGATTGGAAGTTGCCAACTACATTCTCAGCTGAACAATCTGAAAATCAACACCTCTTCTTAGATCCATCTGAGACTTAAATTTATATGACAAACTGGCTGAAATGATATGTTCTCATTAACAGCAGCCTTCCCTCAAGGGAAATGCAGAACCTAACTAACTTCAGTTTTGCCAGAATTTAATGAACGTGGGAGAGGGAAAACACTCAACTTCAGCTTTCTCTAGGCTTCCTTTTTTACCTAAGTGGGTGTATGAAAAGTCCTTGGAAGATCTTAGCCTGGACACACAGGTTCACTAAAACACAGAGACCTAATCACAGAACTATAGAATACCTCTCCTTCCCCTACATCAAACTAACACATCAAAAGTTCAATTTAATAACAGGGAATTACAATTAAAATAACTGCAAAGGAACTGCAGAGCTCAGATCCTTTTTAAGAAGAAATTTCTGGAGAAATTCAAATAACAGAGGAAGTAAAAACAAGGGGAAGAAAAAAATTGTGGCACTAACACCACAGTTACAGAACAAAGTAAATGCAGCCTAACTCCTAACCAAATGCACATAGATGTATACACCAAAGGACTATTAAAATAGTTTTTTTTTTTAATACGTTATTTTCAGTTTTAAACACAACTAACAAGCTGTGCTAAAAGGCACAACACATTCTGAAGATGCAAAGCAAACCTCATAATCAGACTGGGAAATGGCAAGTATTTTGAAAATAACAGACTGGGAACTGAAACAACTATGATTACTATGCTAAGAACTCTAATGAAAAATGTGGACAATAGGCAAGAGCATATGAGTAATAGATGCAGAGTGATAAAAATTCTAAAGAAAAAAAGGAACGTATAGAAAATTTAAAAATACATTGTAACAGAAATGAAGAAAGCCCTTATTAATGGCTCATTAGTAGACTGAATACAGCTGAGTTAAGAAGCGATAAGCTTGTTAATATGTCCGTTGATATTCCCCAAACTAACAAAGTAAAGAGAAAAAAAATAATAATTAAAATAAATCAACCTAGAATAGAATACCTAAGAACTGTGAAACAATTACAAAACGTATAACTACTTGTGGTAGGTATGGCACACGAGAAGAAAGAGAGCATTACCAGAAGAACACGTGAAATGATAATGGCTAGTCATTTTCAAAAAGTGACAAAGCACAGACCCAGGAATTTTAGAGAACAAGTATGATAAATACAACAACAACAACACATTTAAGCATATTATATGTAATCTGCAAAAAACATAAAAATATTAACTCAACTGCAGTCATGCACTGCTTAATGATGGGAATACAGTCTGGGAAGCGTGTTGGTAGCAATTTTCTTGTGTGAACATCAAAATGTGCACTTACACAAATCTAGATGGCATAGACTACTATAAACCTATGCTGTGCAGTATAGCCTCTTGCTGTTAGGCAAGACTGTAAAGGATGTTACTATATTGAATACTACAGGAACTGGAACACAATGGTAAGTATTCATGTATCTAAATGTATATATTCATAGTAAAGATACAGTAAAAAAAAAGTATTATAATTTTATGGAAACACTATTGTGGATGTGGCCTGTCATTGACCAAAACATAATTATATGGCATAAAACCACACATCAAGAACTTTTTTTGTGTGTGTGAATGGCCTAAATACCCCGATTAAAAGATAGAGTCTGTTAGAATGGTTACAAAAGCAATATTAACCATATATTCTCTATAAGAAAATAAGGCTGAATGCAATGAATCATGTTGTAATCCCAGCACTTTGAGAACCTGAGGCAGGCAGATCACCTGAGGTCTGGAGTTCTAAACCAGCCTGGCCAACATGGTGAAACTCCGCCTCTACTAAAAATACAAATTGGCCTGGCATGGTGGCACACTCCTGCAGTTCCAGCTACTCAGGAATCTGAGGCAAGATAATTGTTTGAACCCTGGAAGGTAAGGTTGCAGTGAGCCAAGATCTCACCACTGCACTCCAGTCTGAGCAACAGAGCTAGACTCCATCTAAAAAAATAATAATAATAAGAGAAAAGAAAAGGTGAAAAAAAAACACATTATATATAAAGACTGATATTTCTTAAGTAAAGAATGAAGAAAGACATGCTCTGCTAAAATTCATCCAGAAAAAATCGGGATCCAAACAAAATCCCAGAATGTTATTCTTGAGATGTTGATAAAGTTATTCTAAAATTTATATGTAAAGCCAACAATAAAAAGAACAAAGATGGAGAAATTACACTACTAAACTTTAAGATGTACTGTAAAGCTACAGTAATCAAGACAGTGTAGTACTGGCAAAAGAATAGTTAAATAGATCAATGAAACATAATAGAGAATCCAGAAAATATGTACTCATACAAATATAATCAAGTAATCTTTGACAAAGGAACAAAGGCAATCAAATGAAGTAATCACAGTCTTTTCAATAAATATTGCTGAAGCAGATGGACATTCACACATTAAAGAATGAATTTGTGTACTGGCTTTATGGCTTAAATGAATTTATAGACCTAACTGTACAATGAAAAGATATAAAACTTGAAGAAGACAACATAGGAAATAATCTAGGTGATGCTGTGTTTGGCAATGAGGTTAAGAAACAACACCAAAAGCATATTATATATATTTTTAAGTTGGAAAATTGTCCTCTGTTAAAATTTAAACTTTTGCTCTACAAAAGACACTATGAAGAGAATGTTTTTCTAAAAAATACAAAAAACAGAAAACATACACACACATACCGGGAAAAAATATATGCAAAACATCTGATAGAGGACATGTATCAAAATATAAAAAGATCCCTTAAAACTCAACAGCAAAATTACAAACAACCCAATTAAAAAGTGAAAAAGAAATTGAAAAGACACCTCACCAAAAAAGATATGTAAATGACAAATAGCATATGAAAAAATGCTTACCGTCAAATGCAATCAGGAAATTGCAAATTAAAATAAGAATGAGTTTCCACTTATACATCTATTAGAAATTTTTAAATTCAAAACATGGACAACATTAAATTTTGGCAAAGATGTGGAGCAAGGATGTACAGTAACATTCATTGCTGGTGAAAATGGAAAATGGTACAGCCACTGTGTAAAATTGTGTAGCAGTTTCTTAGAAAGTTAAACATAGTACAGCAATGGCTCTCTTGGTTATTTACCCAAATGAGTAGAAAAGTCATGATCACAAAAAGCCCCATATACAATCGTTTATGGCAGTTTCACTTATAATTGACAAAATTTGGAAGCAACAAAGATGATCTGCAACAAGTAAACATAAACAATAAGTGGTACATCTATGCAATGGAGTATTAGCCTGCTACATAAATGAATGAGCTATCAAGCCACAGAAATTCATGAAGGAGCTTTAAATTCATACTGTAAGTGAAAGAAGCCAGTCTTCAGCCTACATACTACATGGTTCCAAATATACAACATATTGGAAAAGAAAAACTGTAGAGATAGCTAAAACATCTGTGATTGCTACAAGGAAAGAACAGGGACGAATAGATACAGCGGATATTTAGGGCAGATGAATCTACTTTGTCTTATGATATAATGGTAGATACACGCTGGGCGCAGTGGCTCATGCCTGTAATCCCAGCACTTTGGGAAGCTGGAAATGGTGGATCACAAAGTCAAGCGGCTGAGACAGGAGAATCGCTTGAACCCTGGAGGTGAAGGTTGTGGTGAGCCGAGATTGCACCATTTCACTCCTGCCTGGGCAACAGAGAGAGACTCGGTCTAAAAATAAATAAATTAAATAAATAAATAAATAAATTGTGGATATATCACATTATGCTTTGATCACAACCCATAGATCAGTAAAACCCAAATAGTTAACACTAATGTAAATTATAGGCTTCAACTAGTAACAATATGGGTCCATCAGTTATAACAAATGTACCACACTAATAAACAATATTAGTAGGGAAAACTGTGTGCAGGTTGGGGGTAGGCATGGGGAAATTCTACTTTCAGCTCAATTTTTCTGTAAACCTCCTAAAACTTCTCTAAAAATATTATCATTTTTTAAATTGACTTTACATGCACGACACCAGTTGATAATTAAAATCAACCTATAACAAAAATCTAGGGTAGGAATGATTATTACCCAACAAATTATTCAGACTACTAATTGGCATATTATTAAGAAGCTTCAAAAACAGGCAGAATAGTGAGACTTGGAATGAATAAGAATATATTCAACTTATTTAGGTGTTTAGTGACATGGAAAAGTGAATATTTTGAGAAAATTAGATTATGTAGACATGATGGAAGGTGTAATTGCAAAGAATACCCAGGTTTATGTTAAATGTTGCAGAAGTCAGTGCTAGGAGCCAAAGTTAGACATGCCAGAAGAGGTACAGAGAAAAATAAGAAGCCATATGATAATCTGTTACATTATATTGTTTACCTTAAAATTACCTTAGACATAATTTGTCTTCTATCACTTTCTAGGCACATTTGGAGACTAATAAAGAGAAATAATTAGAATTTAGTCTGGTCCACTGGCAAAACTGAGAGATGCAACTCTTAATGTGAGAAGAAAGACTACTTTTATTCAGGATTCTAGTAAATGGATTTAGACATTTATCTGAAATCTTAGTTAAGTATCCAAGTAAAAATGTACTGTATAGGAAGATATTTTTATAATCAACTGTCAAGCAAAAGATGGTGACAGAAAACACAATAATTATCCTATATATATATATATATATCCTATATATAATACACACACACACACACACACACACACACACACACACACACACACACACACAGGCACACACACAAAACCATAGGATATATTCAAGAAAGAGGGGAAAATAATTGTGGGATAAATTCTAAGCCTTTTACAACACTCATTGGCAAGGCTTTATAACACTTATTGGCAAGGCTAAAAAAAGAAGTAATAAAATAAGAAACTAAATATTAGGCCAAAATGCAAGAAAGCAGGTTTGGAGGTTGGGCAGCTTTACAAGGTAGTAAAGATGGTAGTGTCACACACTTTAAATCTTTACACTGAAGGCAGGAATTAGGACAGCTTAAGGCAAATGTCTAAATAGATGTGAACAAATTATTTTCTGCCTCCATCTTTCCTGCATTCTCTCCTTTTATTAATCTCTGCTTTCTCCACGTGTTTAGTTTGCATCTAGAAGTGTTCTTCTTGGCAACACGCTCTTTGCCTTTCTTGTAAGGTATGAGGTAATGCTGTTGCTACTGGTTTTAACAACAATTTGAAAATCAAATTTTCAGATATCACCACTTCAAATCTCTCCTCTATGATTTCCAATTATAAAATTATTCTTATTCCTTCCTCTCTTTTTATCAGTATTTTATTTTATTAAATGAGGGAAAAATACATTACGGGGACTGCTTCAAAATTCTGAGACAAGAAGTTTAATTTAAAACATGTAAAAAAAAGATTTGCTTTTTCTCCAATTATTTTAGGGATGCTATATCAATTCACATCCAAGGTGATATTAGGCAAAGCAAAATATAGTCCTATGTAAAAAATTATTATTTTTTTAAATATGAGCATAAAGTATGAGCATGGCTTTGTGCATTTGATGGATCCAAATGACAGATGCAGGGACTCACAAATATTTTTTCTTTTTTTACTATACATTTTTTTCTAGCTGCTTTAACTAATAATAAGAAGGTATCACATGTCACCCTTGCTTCCTAATGAGGTCTTGAAAATCATGAGGGCAGCTATCTTTTCATTCAAAGAATCACATAGCTGTCATTCTGCCCTAAATTACTTCCAATCTTCTGAACCTAGAGAACTAAAGCACTATTTTATTTTTCTCTATCATCGTTAATATATTACAGATTACTATTAATACATAATTGAATTGAATATTAAATAGAAGTTTTTAAGTTCGGCAGATATTCTTCATTTGTAGTAAGGATTGTACATTATTTGTGTAATTATGAAAATCCCACTGACTACCTGGGATTATATTTCAGCAGCCTTTGCAATGTTCAGAGAGCTGGAAGTGAGCAGATAATTATAGTCCTATTTATATCGAAGTTAACTTGGCTTATAACAAAAAAAGCACAAATATATTACGTGTTTTTCAGAAAACTCTATGGGATGTATTTCTGAAACAAAGGTTGTATTCAATACTCAAGCAGTTTTTTTTTTTTCTGAATGGACACAAGTTTGGAGGGACGCAGAAATGGAACCTATGTAGAGTAGTCCATTGTTCTGGGACAGTTCCATAAGTAACTAACATACAATAATAGCAAAAAAACCCACCACCACAAGGAATTTGTAAGGTCCCAGCTCACAGATGTGTGTGTCCAGTTTTTATGGAACAGAGCAATCACTATTGCCCATGGATTGAGCTGGATTTACATGGATGGCCTTTTCACCTAAAATTCCAGCAAGATTCAAGGCCTGACTTCAAACCCAAAACAGAAATTGATGTAGGTTAAAAATGTAGGTCAATTTCCTCAGTTGCACAAGTGAATAAGCAAAGTTTTAATAATGCTTTCATCTCATTATCAAATGCTTTTTCAAATGATTAAAAAATGCATCCCAGGGATGCAAGACTGGTTCAACATATGCAAGTCCATAAACGTAACCCGCCACATAAATAGAACCAAAGGCAAAAACCAAATGATTGTCTCAATAGATTCAGAGAAGGCCGTTGACAAAATTCAACAGCGCTTTATGCTAAAAACTCTCAATAAACTAGTTATTGATGGAATCTACTGCAAAATAATAAAAGATGTTTACGACAAACCCACTGCCAATATCATACTGAATGGGCAAAAACTGGAAGCATTCCCTTTGAAAACTGACAACCAACACAATAGGAAAATATTTTTGCAATCTACCCATCTGACAACGGGCTAATATCCAGAATCTACAAAGAACTGAAACAGATTTACAAGAAAAAAACAAACCCCTCCAAAAGTGAGTGAAGGATATGAACAGACATTTTTCAAAGAGGACATATATAAAGCTAACACACATGAAAAAATGCTCATCATCACTGGTTATTAGAGAAATGCAAATCAAAACCACGTTGAGATACCATCTCATGCCAGTTAGAATGGCGATCATTAAAAAATCTGGAGACAACAGATGCTGGAGATGATATGGAGAAATAGGAACACTTTTACACTGTTGGTGGGAGCGTAAATTAGTTCAACCATTGTGGAAGACAGTGTGGTCATTCCTCAAGGATCTAGAAATAGAAATTCCATTTGACCCAGCAATCCCATTACTGGGTATATACCCAAAGGACTATAAATCTTTCTATTATAAAGACACATGCACAGGCATGTTCATCGTGGCACTCTTTACAATAGCAAAGACCTGTAAGCAACACAAATGCCCACCAATTATAGACTGGACAAAGAAAATGTGGCACATATACACCATGGAATACTATGCAGCCATAAAAATGATGAGTTTGTGTCCTTTGTAGGGAGATGGATGAAGCTGGAAACCATCATTCTCAGCAAACTGACACAATAAAAGAAAATCAAATACCGCATGTTCTCACTAATAGGCGGGTGTTGAACAATGAGAACACATGGACACAGGGAGTGGAGCACTACACACTGGGGTCCATTGGTGGGGGGGGGACAAAGGGGGGGGCAGGGTTAGAGTGGGGGGGGGGGAGGGATAACATGGGGAGTAATGTCAGGTATAGGTGATGGGGGGTTGGTGGCTACAAACCACTATGCCATAACTGTACCTAGGCAACAGACTTGCATGATCTGCACATGTACCTAGAATCTAAACTACAATTAAAAAAAAAATTGAAACTAAAAAAAAACCAAAAAACTGAATGCAGGTGGCTTCTAGAAGCTGGAAAGACAAAGGAACAGATTCTTCCCTGAAGCCTCCAGAAGAAACACAGCCCAGCTAACTGACATCTTCACTTTAGCCCAGTGAAACCCACTTTAGACTTCCAACCTCCGGAGCTATAAGATAATATATGTGCATCGTTTAAAGCCACTAAGTTTGTAGTGTTTTGTTCATGTAGTGATATGAAGCTATACAGTTGCTTTTCTATAGATGTGAGTCTTTCCCAGCTGAGCCTGCTACTTCCCCAAGCCTGATGTCCTCCTTCCTCTTGGGGTGCTTCCCTTCCTGTGCAGATTTCTGTCCCAGGGCCTGGCAGTTTGAGGAGCTGATGAGGTGTGATTCCCGGACCAGCAGCATCAGCATCAACTGGGGACTTTAAGAAACATGAATGTTCTGGCCGCATCCCAGACCTATTGAATCAGAAACTGTGGTCTGAGACCCAGGAATCTGCATTTCAACAAGCCCTCCACAGGATATTGATGCACACTCAAGCCTGCCAACCACTGAGCTCGTTTATATTTATGTCTGCCTCCCTCTCTATAGAGCAGGTAGGGATTACAAAAAAAATGCTGTTTATACAAAAGTACTATTAACTGTAGTCATCTACATCAAATTTTTACCATTTTTTAATCACATTTGTAGTCAATAATTCAGATTAACTTTGTTGTGAATTTTATTTATGTTTTTTTCTGAAACTTGTTTAAGACATTAGTGACTTCTACATTTGTTTAGAATTACATACATGCACTATGTTTGTATACTTATATATATCTTAATTGCTTGGAATTTATAAATATGTGGAATATGAGTGCATCACTTCATGATGTGTTCTAATAAAATGAATTTTGCTACTAACTGAAAACTGCACAAAAGCCAAGGAAAATATGTGAGAAAAGACTGTGTATATGGGAGAAATTAGCAATTTCAATGAAATAGTGACAGAAACCTAAACCTAAAAATATAGTTTATTTGTTTTCACTGTTTGTCTAACTAAAAAAATTAAAAATTATGCCAGTAAGAGCTAATCTTTTCCTTATTAGGTTGAAAAAATTTTGGATAGATGAATCACTAATTCTGGAATGGGTAGGTCAATAAGTTTAATTAAAAATTGCAAAAAAAAATTGCTAGGAAAAACTCATTGAAAGCAACCTAATATCGCTGTACTTGAGAGGAGCTCAAGATATTACTTCATGAAAGAAATAATTTTGTATATATTAATATCCAATTATGTATTTTGTCATTATATTTACATAGAAATTCAGAGGAGGATTATAGGAATATTAAATTTGGAATAATACCCTCTAAGTTTTTACCTTGTTTTGCTTTTTACTCTAGGTTAAAAGGATGAACTCATCCTTATCTTCACATCAGCAGTCTTTTGCGGTAATACTGAGGATGGAACAACTTCCTAACATTTATATGTCATGTAAAATAATTAACCATGTATGCAATAGATTTGCATTTATTACCGTTATTTTATTTTACCAGATAATTTGGTATGTACTGTATTTAGCACATACTCCAATGCATATAAGAATATTTTCTTCAGCTGACAGACACTGAGTGAAGCCCATCAGTGCATGTTAACTCCATCATCCTAGCAAACTCTGTAGTGATTCCTTGTGGGATATGTTAAAGTATGCTAAAATAAGTTATTATAAGTCAAAATGTCTTTGGGCAAAAATAAATTGCTTCCAGAGCCATTAAAGCTGCTGAGCAAGGTATTTAACTTATCAAAAATGAGTCTCTATTGTATGCAAATTTTCTTAATTTCTTTAAATTTTTATTACAACTTACATTTTTTCATGTAAATTGAATAAACTTCCTAATAAGCTTTACTTACAATTCTATTAGATTTTATTTTTATAGGTATCAATGTTACATTATGCTCACTGATTTAAGCCCTTAAAGAAAAGGTATGTATGAAATATAATAATATTGCAGCAATGAAATATAAAACATTATTACAGAACTGTAACGGTGGATGGGAGCAGGTTCCAGGGGTGTTCCAAAGATGCTCACTTGTCTCAGATCAGATGTGTTTTTCCAGGTCCTTGGGGCCTCACTCACCCAAGAATGGGGAGAGAGCCCTCGTGGTGTGGTGAGCTTGTTCAAGTAAGTATCGGACCCAAACAGTTTTATAGAAAAGTGATTTATTAGGCAGAGCTAGACAGAGAGAGAGGGAGGAGATATCCCACGCTGTTGGGGGAAGGGATCCAGAGATGGAGTCCCTATCAGTAAGGGAGTAGGGGGGATTTTAACCCCAAAGTTACTCCTGCCCCATTCAAATCCTTGTCCAGTGAAAGGAGCTTTTCCAAACTTCCTCTGAAGTGATTGATCTTCAACTCTGATGGTGGATTGGCTGCCTGGCTCACAATAGGGCCCCTCCTTCCAAGGCTTTTGGAGGTCTTTTCTAAATAAAGGACAAAGAACTCTAGGTTCCCTGAGGCGGGAAGTGGATAGAGGTATGGAGCTGGGAAGTTCTTGCCTTTGAAACCGCGCCCCTTGTGGACCTGGGAAGAGAAGTTAGCATAGTGGCTTAGAACTGATAAATAAGGAGTAGGAAACAGACACAAGGCAAAGAACTGGATCAAGGAGTGTTACATGGGTGAACAGTCACAATAATTCCCATACTTTATTGAGTTCCTTGTATCTGCTAGCAATGAAATATATTTTCTTCATTATCTTCAACAATGTATTATATTTATTCACTCTTACAGTACACTTTTTTTAAAATTTAACATTATTTTTTATTTGTAACTCTTAAGTCACAGAAGCTACAGTTTGTATTTTCGTGTAAAAAGCCATAACCTATTTAATAGGCAAGGCTTTCTCTGATTCAGAGTGAATAATTGTGATTGAAGAGATGGCAAATATCAACTATATTCTCAGGAAGCTCACTTTAGTGGACCATAAATATAAAGTGTCATGGGAGATGATGTGGCAGAGAGGGAAGCAATGAGTTGAGTCCCATTTAGTCTCAGTGAAAGGTATATCATACCGAGGTAATTTGAGAAGGCACAAATAGTTTGTTGCTCTTTTATTTCATTTAATTAATTATTTTAACAAATTAAAGTTCACATATTTGTCAAATGTTCTGTTGGTCATATGGAGCGTCTATATACAGTTTGGAAATATGGACATAGTGCCTGCCTTCATTCAGTTTGTAGTTGGCAAATAATGAGTGAGCATTAGTTCTGACCTAGGCGATAATGAAGACTCTACTTTGAGTCTCTCCTAAGAAGTTAGTAGGAAGAAATAAAGATGAGCATAAAAATAACAAAAGGGCAAATTAGATTCCTTTGATTGTTGTAATATAAGCCCTAATAATGAAGTTAAAAGCAGAAGAAGGAAATATTATTTACATGAAAGGGGAGAGAAAGGGTTGAGATTAGGATAATTCCTGAAATGGGACATTTATTTGACAATTTTAGTAATGTTAGAATGAGCTAAACATCTTATGTACAAGGTAGTACAACAATATAATTTCATAATAAATTTATGAGATAGTTTTAGAAATTTTAACAATATTTATTTTTATGTAGTATGTGGCTTAGACAACACCATTGTGAGTTTTTCTTTATTAGTTCTAAACATTTTTTGTGTCTATTATATGTTAATTACCATACATATTAAGAACAATGGATATAATAATACATTTAGCAAATACAATTTTAACCTTTAATGAACCTAGTGGGGGAAATAAAAACCATTAAAGTAATTGCAGAGTACATGTGAATAAAAAAGTGGAAGTAGGATGTCTTGAGGATCCAAAAAGACATTTGACCTTAACTACTTGTCAAGAAAGCCTTCCTGCAGAAACAGCGTCCAAGAATTGTAAAGCATGAACAAGAGTTGGTGATATGTTAAAACCCTGAGGAGGGAGTTTTCCAGACAGAAGAGACAGTGAATTTACAGTAACAGAGTCTACAGAGAAAACTTTCAAGAAAAAAAAGTCCACAACTCTCAGAAGTGTGACAAAACAGGAGTGAAGAGTAAGATAAAATCAGAGTCTAAATCTTATATTCAAACGATTGTGGACGTATACAAAAATGTTTATTTTATCCTAAAGAAACTAGAGGTTTTCAGGTTTTTAGATAATAAAAAGACAAGTGTTAAGAATTATGCTTTCTTTATCATGAAGAATAAATTCTGTTATGGCTATGTGAACTTAAAATGGATATTCATTAATTGTTGACTGTAAAAATGCGTTTGTGTCCTCACATGAGTGCACACACACACATGTTCATGTATTCAGTAAATTAAATATGCTAATTTTGTTTTTCAAATCTTCTGTATTCACACCATTATTTTAAATTCTTCAATTTTTAATTTTATATAGTGGTTAATTCTTCTTCCTTTTATATAGTAACTTCCTTAAAACTGAGTATGGTAGTGTGTTTTACCTTAAATAGTATTCATTTAAGTTAATGAAGCTACCCTGGCTCTCTTTTAGAAAGCACTTGCCTGGTGTAAAATATCCACCATGTTCTCTGTTGAAATGGTGTCATGAATACAAAGTACTGTAAATATACTTGATTTTGGTAGATTTTTTTGCAACTAAATCTAGTTATTTTTTGTTTTTCTTATTTGTTCTTACATCCTTTTTACCGATTTCCCTGCCTTTGTAAGATTGAAGATTTTTATGATTCCATTATTTATTATTGGTTTATTAATACTATTTTTGTAAGTTTTAGTTGTCATTTTAAGGTTTACTATATAATTATTTAATATCCCATGTTATACTTTCAAATAATAAATGTTGACTCCCTTTTGGGATGTAGCTGTGAGCTCTTCAGAGGCTACCAAAGAACACTGAACTGTCTTAGGGGATACACTTTTTGCTTTTAGCCTCCTAAATTACTGCCTCAGAAAATAGATCAATATTTTGGAGGTCTTGTCACCAAAGGCAGGCTGCATCTTTTTATTAGGTACTGGTAATGATTGCCCAGGTCTCTTAACTTCTTCAAGTTCCAATTGGTACACAGAAAATGTATAGTATATACCATTGTGAATATATGACAAACATCATTAGCACAGGCTGCCTACCTCTGCCCTTTCTTCATCCTGACATCTATGGCTCTCCCAAGCAGTATCCTCTGCGTAGAATTTCCCTGATGAAATCCAGACAGAAGATTCCATGTTATTATGCCTCCAAACTGCAGAATGTACTTCTCAAACTCTTTGTGAACTCTCAACTTCGTGTTGAAAATAGATTCTGAGATGGACCTAGACTTCCTGCTACTCATCAAGTATCTGGATCGCGGAATCCACCAAAGTCTCCATTTCTTGCCGATTTAAGACTTATCACTAGGTCTCTTGAAGCTGCTCTCTCTTTAAAGAATCCGCCAGTCTCAATTACTAGCAGGCAGGCTGACCACTTGGTCTCTTGAAACTGCTTTCTTTTCATAAGTAAAAGAGAGGGTTTCATTTCATGAGCAGTGAAGAAATGTCACCACACACATGAAACTAAGCCAAATCTTAATAATTATTATACTGATATGTTAAATATTACTTCTTTTCTCTTTGAGTTTTTAGTCTTCTCTTGATAAGAGACTAGTAGTAAATGATGAGATGATTGTTGCATTAGTAATTCACCCATTCTTGAATGAGTCTCACATGAATAAGTTGAGCAGCTCTTCCTTAGAATGCTAAGGGCACTTATTGCGAATTGCTGTCAGTTTGGAACTTTTTAATTAAAAATCAAAGACACAATATATGGTATTCATCTGTTAAATACATTTCCTGGAATAGTATCTGAAATTTCAAAATAATCTCATGTGTTTTCATATGTATTAAGGTTTTAAGTTTCTGTTACCCTTATTATGCCTCCAGAGAGTGTGTTTTATTTTTTTGTTTCTTTGCTTAGTTTTTTCTTTTTCTTTTTTTTTTTTCTCTCTTTTTTTTTAAGATGGAGTCTCACTGTCACCCAGGCTGGAGTGCAGTGGCGCCATCTTGGCACACTGCAACCTCTGCCTCCTGGGTTCAAGAGATTCTCTACCTCAGCCTCCCAAGTAGCTGGGATTACAGGTGTCTGCCACCATGCCCGGCTAATTTTTGTGTTTTTAGTAGAGACGGGGTTTCTCCATGTTGGCCAGGCTGGTTTCTAACTCCTGACTTCAAGTGATTCACCCACCTCGGCCTCCCAAAGTGCTGGTATCACAGGTGTAAGCCACCACCCCGGCCTGTTGTTGTAATTAGCACTATTACCTTTATGCTATTTTCAATTGATTTCTAGCAATAGACTTATTGGTCCCCCCCTTTTTTTTGTTCTAATGTTTGTTCTTCTCAAGTTTATCTATCTCCTTGAATTGCATACTAAATATGGTCATATATCACTCTTCATTTTCCCATGAATACCTTTGCATAGCACATGGGAATTGCTCAATAAATATTTGATAATGTGACTAAATGCTGGTTTTAAAAGTTCTGAATTTCTTTCTAGTACTAGTCCAACTATGCCCACATTTTTGGAAATGTAATGAAATTATTCTTTTATTGTCAATAATATCTAATATTGCAGCTTATTTAATCTATGGATGTTCTAACTTTTTCCACAAATGTTTTTAAGTATAAGATTTTCTGTTCGTTTTACTGTGTTTTCAATTGAGCAATCATACAAGCATGGATTTAGAGATTCTACTGCTGCACCATAGACAAACTATTAAACCTATTCAAAGAAAAAATGGTGATCATGAAATTATTTACCAGGAAAGATTTTTTCTGAAGATTTAAAGAGTTGATGTATGTAAAAATCATAGGAAAAAAATCACACATAGTAAATACTAAGCTTTTGCAGACATCAATCATCTCTAATTGTTATTTTATATTTAATTTTAATTCATTGTGGTATGAGAATATAATATTGTTATTGATGTTTCTTTTGTATTATTTGGGTTTACACTTTATCTTTGAACATGATTTATTTTTGTGATTGAGTGATGTAAATATAATGTGTATTCTGTGCTTTTCTCGTATAGAAATTTTAAACTTTTGAATGTTATTAAATTTAATATTTAGATCTTTCTATTTCTAGTACTATTTAATTCTCATTGATATAGTAGTATTTTAAAATATTACATGACAATCCTTATCTACAATGTTGATTAATCTATTGAAGCCTATATACTTCTTTTAATTTTTACTTTATAACTGATAAGGCAGTATTTTGAGGTTCTTATATGTTCAAGATCAAAATATATTTTTGATCTATTTTTCTTTTAATAATATGTGATATCACTTTTTGACTCTATGATTTTTACTTAAATTTAATTTAGGAAGGATTTTAAATAAATTATTGTCCTTAAGTACCAGCAAGTAACTGATGGCACATTCAAGCTCATTTCAACAATTTTTAATAAAGGAATTATTTACAATGATCAGAAATACATTGGTTTACACAACTATTCATGGTTGTAACCACCTCCGAGTAAAATCGGGAGGAAAATAAGAAGTAATCACTGGAATGTAGAATTAGATATTATGCGAAGAGGGTGACTAACTTTTGGTCAAAGGGCAGAGTCAGCCAGAGGCAAAACTTTGGGAATGAGCTTGAAAATGAATTGCCTGACCTTATTTGTCACCATTTTTATATTTCAAAAGGACTCTTGGTACTGAAATGCTACAAAATAACTAAAGGTCAATGGAGTCAATTGATATTGTTCAAAAAGGCCTGTCTCCTAGGTTAGAGGACAGAGTGAAGAAAAAGGAAAGATGATTCTGGATGGGCAAATGGAAGAGGTCCACCACAATCAGTTTTACTTTCCTCCCAATATTTACTCTTGTCAGGTTAAAAAAAATACATCCATCATAAAAGGAATTTGCTGATTTATATCCACTGTCACATCATTATAGAGTGATATAAAATCAGTCATTCTCTAAGTAACACTGGAGTTCTCCTTGCAAATTGGTGATGGAAAGAAGGGGGATAGCATTAAACGATGTAAGAACAGCTGCTATGACATCCAATTTTACAACATAGAATGAAACCTGAATTAGTTAGCTGCTAGCTTAAGACAATAGTCCATCATCTAAAACTTGTCCACAGCTTTGAAGGGTATGTTTTGTAATATCCTTAGCATTTTCCTTTTTATGGTCATTTTAACCACAAACAAAATATCTAAGGATAGTCATGATACTCATGAAGGAAAACACAGTGCCTAGACTTATTCTATCATATGTCAACAATTATAAAGTAATGTTGTGTAAGACAGTATAGCAGTAATAAAGGGATAGAAAATAAACCCATAAAATTTAATATAGAAAACACAAGCAAACATATATGCATTAACACTTTTATATGACAAAAGTGATATTACTTCTTTATTCAATATGTTTATCATTCAAATAAGGTGTTTATTCTGAGGAGGAGGAGAATTATCAAGATATGTTAAGAGAAATAATAGGTAATAATTATATTACCCAAATCCTGGTGATGATATTTCAGATGAAATTCCAACCTTAAAATAATGTATTAATAATAATGGAAGGTAAATAAATATAAATGGTAAATATATTTAAAATGCTTGAGACCCTTTGTTTGACTTAAGTTGTTTGAAAGTTACTTTCATTGATTCCTTTCTTTAAAATCTTTTTTAAAATCTATTATAAAAATATTTGAAACACTGAGCACGCCATAAGTATAAATGGAAATTTGCAAATATCATTGCTCATTGCATACATTAGAGTTAATTTTGTAAAAATTATGATTATGTAAAATTTTGAAAAAATCTTGATATTCTAAAGTCATAAATTATTAGTTTTCTTTAATAATATCTGTATTTTGATTGTAATCAAATCAGTGTATTTTAATTTAAAAGCATTTATTATAAAATTTCATCAAAAATCACAATTTTCTTATTGTATCACCATTTCATTTTTAAAAATGGAGGAATCAACTAAAGTGAAGAGGGTAATAAATTTACAAAATCAAATTATTCTTTTAAGGAGTATTAGATGAAGCTCTGTCTTCCTGTATTGCAGTAATATATGCTTATACGTATTTGTCACTATAACATACTCACTAGCCAGGTCACAACTCCAAGCTGAACACTTTCATGGAAATATTAAATCAGCATTTTAATTCAATAGGTACAACATAACCACATCTTCCCGGCCTTAATTCTTTTTGCTACATATATTAATGTGACTTAGTCTTCACTCCAACAGATTCTCTTATTCTCTATGACCTCTTCAAACATCTATTGGACAATTTGTGTCTTTTTTCTCTGAGTGTTTTTTAATTTACAACTAATTTAAAATCCATATTATTTCCTCCTTTAGATACATGTTAACATCACTAGTAGTATGAATAAGTCTTATTTATTTTCTATTCTACATGAATTTAATACTTTAGTGTTGAGTATATGTTCAAAATATCTCTTGATTATTAAAGAATATAATCCTAAAGTTATTATTTCCACTGACGAATACAAGTAGAATTAACAGTAAAGCTGTCTATAGCCACTTAAACATGTTAAGGTTAAGTAGCATTTCAGATTATTTATGCTATTTTAACACTAAAATATTATTTAAATTCTAGGTATAGTCAATAAAACAAAATAGAAAAACAAGTCTGCATTTGCAATTGTTCTGACTTTTTTGCTGATACAAAACATTATTTATACAACATGTATTTATACAAAACATGTTTTGATAAATACATACAATATGCAATGATCAAATCAAGATAATTGGAATATTTGTCATATCAAGTATTAAGCATCTCTGTGTTAGGAACATTCAAAATCTCTTCTGTGCTTTGAACAATTGTATTTAATAGCTATTACTAGTAAATTTTATATTTGAGAAATTTAAAAGAATAAGATGTCATTACTATTTATCTTTAATATATATCACTGCATAATAATAATAATAATACCTCCTGAAATCCTGTTGTTTTTTCGTTTGCCAGAATGGGAAGTAACTTGCAAAAGCACATTTAACCATGACTAAGTGTAGTTTCCAAAATACTGTTTTCAAAATTAGTAAACTTTAGAGTTGATTGTATTCCAAACCTACAAAAGCTGTTGCTCAGACAAATGAATACACTTTGGAATGTGAAAAGAAAGAATACCAGATGTTCCCAAGGAATAGCAAAATAATTTAAAAACCAGTAAGATGTGAAATAAGAGCCATGAAACAAAACATTAACTGAAGTGAGGAGCAGCTGTTGAGCTGTACATCTCAAGTGTTTACAGCTCAAAATTAAATGTGCTGAAATAAAAATAAATATGAAGAAAATTCTTCTTTAGAGAAATGGTCAAAATCTCAAATAATTGCAGTCTAAAATTATCAAATTAAATTAACATAATTTGCATTGTAAGGAAAAATAAGAAAAATATCTTACTTTATAAGTATTAGACAAAGAAAATTAATAATATATAAATTAGTAAAATAGTAATGCTGCATCAAAAATTTTGCACAGACCAAAACATTTGATAAATGTTGCCAGTAGTAATAGTAAGAATGTGTAATTTATAATTTAATGTATGACAAACAAACATTATTATTAGGTCAATGAATAAAAATTTGACTATTAATAAAATGGAAGTGGAAGCTTAACAAAGCCTAATTGAAAACTTGAAAATGATAGGAAAAAATAACATTTAATCACCGTCATATAAATTATCTTACTTTTTACTACTTGTTAAAATTAACTACATATTAGGTACTTAGAGCAAATTAATGAGTTTTATGGTCTGTAGACTAAGAAACCTTGAAAACATGAATATTTTCTATAATGCATTTCCTTTATGTTTTTAATAATCTCATCTGGTTTATCATTCTATTACCTAATTAATTATTATCAATCATTGAACAGATATGTTAGGGGCACTTAGGATGTATAATGCTCTGTTTTAGATATTTGAGATACTTCAACAAATTAAGAAGTCTAAATTCTGCAACCATGGTTCTTTTATTCTAGTAGGAGTAGACAATAAACATAATAAATAAGTAAAGTATGTAATAAATTTGAAGGTGACAGTTACTATCACAAAAATAAAACAGAGTAGATATAAAAAGGAATGTGGGAGAATAAAATTTTGAAGGGAATGGTAATTGGTAATTACGGGAGGCCTAGCTTTTCTTAGAAGGTAACATTAAAGCCCTTGTCTATTATGAGAAATCCTTGTTTTATTCTTAGAAATGGATTGTATTTCTATAGTTACCTTTTTTTATTAAGTTGTGGTTGATGTGATTTTAAAACTTTGTGTGAAATGTTATTTCTTGTATTTCAAAAATTTTAAGCAGGCTTTTACATAGTTTTTGTGTCTGAAACTATTCTACTTTTAATACTTTCTTCTTATGTTCCATAAAAAGCAGTAGCATCTACCCTTATATTTGGAAAACATCTACTGCATGTATTTTAAAATTTTTACTTACTTCTTACAGAAAACAATTTTCATCTACATCTTATATTGAGTTATAAGGAAAATTTTCCATTTCGTTTAGGATATTTTATTTTATATAGATTTTATCACTGTAATAGTTATCACTGTGTGACAAATTACAACAAACTAAGTAGTTTAAAATAATGTATATTTATTATTTTACAATTCCTGCATCTCAGGAGTCTGGGTATATCTTAGCTAGGTTTGTGCTTCAATGTCTTGCAAGGATGCAATTAAGGTGTCAGCCAGGGTTGTTATCACATCAGAGATTTTTCTGGGGAGAGATCTGCTTCCAAGTTTACTCAGGTTGTTGGCAGATTTTGTCTCCTTGTATATACAGAAATAAACTCCTATTTATTTTCTATCTATTGGCAAGATGACACATTCAGCTCTTAAAGGCTCTCAACCTTCCTTGAAACATGTCCCTCTCAATTGGTCGTTCAAAATATGGCGGCTAATTTTTCAAAGTTAGCAAAGGAATCGTTGTTCTCATCCATTCTAGTAAGAGAGAACCTTTACATAGCATAACACAACTGTGACAATCACACCAACATGCCATATTCTGTTGGTTAGAAGCAAGGTGTAGGCCCTTCCCACACTCAACAGGAAGCAGTGGCTATGCAGGGCATAAATCTGGGGCCAATTATAAATGTGAATGTTTCTATTTAAGCCTGGTCATTTTCAATAGGCAATATCAATAAGATATCCTTCGTTCTCTTCATTTTCAACACATTTTTGGGAGCATTGATCTCTTAAACCTAGTCCTTCAATTCAAATTAATTTACTATGCCTAGTAGGCATACATATTATAGTGTTCTGTAGGAAGGACTGACCATTTGATCCTGTAACAAGACTAAATAATAAATTCAGCTTAAAAAACTTTTTCTTACTAATATAATAATGTTGAAATCATCTTTTATTTTGATCTCTGACTTTTCATGCAACCACATAACTTATGCTACTATGAGTGCCAGGATATTATTCACATAAAATTATTTTACATTTTATGCTTTATTATAAAAATAAATTTATCTAAATGATTGCTAAATTAGTAGGACTAATCTTGATAATGATTTGCAGTTAGACCCATTGGTTTGAGATTGAAAATTTTCTCTATTTGCAAGATAGTTCTTAAATACTTTAGGTAAAATTTTCTTATATCCTTGTTATTATATTCCTTGCAATCTGAAGTAAACTGAAATAATTATAATAAATCAAAGTTCATCTCTATACACCCTTAAACCTCTTGCCTAATTATAAATAGGAGCTTGGAACTTGTATTTGAATTTTAATTATTGATATAATTGTTAGTAAAAATTTTCCCAAGGCATTCACTTTATTTTCACTTGCATCTATTTATCATGTTCACATGATGATTTCTCTTTATGATATGTCATAATGGCTACTATAAAAGTAAATTAATAGGAGAGATATTAGATGTCATAGTAAACCAGAAATTTTCTGTTTATATTTGACCCTGGTGTAGTAACATTGTTTCAAATTAATT
Organism: Sapajus apella; assembly: GCF_009761245.1. NCBI lineage: Eukaryota > Metazoa > Chordata > Mammalia > Primates > Cebidae > Sapajus > Sapajus apella. The sequence continues at coordinate 22,585,759 of NW_022436967.1, read as the reverse complement.
AGGAATTATAAGTTAATTATTTACCATTATGTATCTATAAGTTTAAAAAACTTAATTTTTGTTATATCTACATATTCATATCTATTTGACTTTAATATCAAAAGATAATCAAAATTATTTTATGATTACATGTTTTTCATTTTATTAACTGATTTGTGTGATTCAATGATCTTATTGAAAAGTTTAGAATTATTTAAAAATTAAGATTGCAAATACAGCAAATTAATTAGGATTATATTTTCTGAAGTTTTCTACTAGGCATTAATCCAAACTGGATTAATAGAAAATGGTGAGAAAATACCTCATTTACTTCTCTTCAGCATCCTAGGTAATACATTAAATCGGGACCTTGAGATCATTCATCAATTTGCATTTTCAGTACTTTAGAATTTGACTGTGTAAAATACTTTAAACTAGATTTTTAATGTCAACATCATATAAACTTAAACTTTACTAACAGTTACTAAGTTTAACATTGGCCTTAATGTCACCAGTTAGATAAAATGATTGAGCTATTATTCATCTCAAAGTTAATTCAAATTGTGAGTCAGTAGTGTGTTCTTCTTTTCTTCTGTACTGATGTAGGAACAGGAAATGGCAATGTTAAGAGTAAGAAGTATAAATCAAGAATGAAAAATTCACCTTTCTAGGAAGAGGCTAAATGTGTATTCACTAAAGACACTATAAATATAATAGTCTTTAGTGACTATATCCACTTTACACTCCATCCTATATAATTTATATATCCACTCTCCACTAATATATATAAATGTTATAGGATGGAGTGGAGAGTGGGTATATTTAAAGAACTGTGGATTCTTTACAATAAAAAGTAATGATGCAATGCAAAGTCCTAACTTTTTTCAATTTCACTTTTTATTATACCAGCTGATACATCAGAAGTTAAAAATATATGTTATTTTCTCTGTTATTTTACTCATTGATACTTTGTCAGCATAAAATATATTGTGATAATGTACTGTTCTTAACTTGGGTGTGCTGCAATATTTTTTCCCAACAGGTACAGAATCTAAATATTTTTGGCAGGTTTAAAATGAAAGTCCAGCCAAGAAATGAAAGTAGATATAATTATGTCAATCATTATTGCCATTCTTTTTTGATCAAAAATATATTTTAACCATCAAATATTATTTACTGTAAGTAATACTGGACTGTTAATCTCATTTGATAATAATGTAATATGCATCACTAAGTCCAATACCCTTTGGGACTGAAAATAAGATATCGCTATGTAATTACTTTTCAGGACATGTTTTAAGTTATAAGGGGACCAGAAAACCACTAAGGTATATCTCTACTTTCAATTTAACTGATATTATCTCTCCTTCTATTTGTCTTAACCGTAACTCAAAGAGTTATTGCAGTCCTTCTGTATTCTTTGTAATTCCTTTTAAATAAATACTGACCATATTTTAAACTGTATGTATAGTTTCTAAAAATTAAATGCCAAGCTCTATTTTTATACATTTCACATAAAATCTGGGAAGCTCTAATAAGTTAAGGGTAGGTGGAAACATAAATTCATGCCATGTTTATATTTTTATATTCTCCTAGGGAAATTTTTAACATAGGGAAACCTCATAACTGTCTATGAAAAAATAAACTTCTTTTTAAGAATGACACAAGAAAGAGAGACTGCACAGCATATGCATTAAAAGGGGAAGCGAGGGGTATTTCTATAGCTAGAGGAGAGATGGAGAAGATAAGAGAATATTATCAGAGCTACCTGCCAGTAATTTTTAAGCCTAAATTTGAATGGAGAAATGCATTTTATATTAAACATTTGAACAGTCCTGTAAGTTTAATCAATATAAGCAAAGGTTATATAACTGCACATTAAAAAACATCAGATTCAGATAGTTTCATATGGGAAATGTACCAACTTAAAGAAAATCTCATCCCAATTGCATATTTTATTTCTGAGAAAAAGAGAGGACTCCTCCCAACTTAGTCAATGGGATAAACTTAATCTACTAGAAAACCTAGGCAAAACTTTCAAGGCCAATCTCTACTTTCAGATATCAAGTTGCAAAATTTGTAAAATTTTAAAAAAGCACATTGAGTCAACTGTAATTTTAAAGAAAATATATAATCACCACCTCCATTTAGTCTCAGTTTTCAAGGAGGTATAGTTTGTAAATTATTAAATGTCATTTGTGACATCAATACATCAGAGCAATTTATTCCAAATGGGAAAATAATAAGTATCTCCTTTAAATCATACATGACATAAAGAAGTCCATCAATATCACTTTTATCCAATGATATTGGAGGCCCAAATCAGTAAAATATGACAAAAAACAATTAAGGCATAGATTTTTGAAAGATGTAAATAAAACATCTATTTAAGATATTTTCATTATTTAACAGTGAACATTGAAGAATCTATAGACACATTAGAAATAAAAGGAGGTGCCCATCAATGGTGGATTGGATAAGGAAAATGTAGTACATCTACACCATTGAAACCTAAACAGCCATAACCAAGAACAAAACCATGTCCTATGCAGCAACATGGATGCAGCTGGAGGCTGTTATAATAAGCAAAATAATGCTTGGAAACAGAAAATCAAACACTGCATGTTTTTACTTATAAGTAGGAGCTAAGCATTAGGTACTCATGATCATAAAGATGGCAAAAATGGACTCAGAAGACAACAGAGGTGGGAGAGAGGGAGTTGGGTAAGAGTTGAAAAACTAATTATTGGGTACTGTGCTTACTACCTGAGTGATGGGACCAATTGTACCCCAAGCCTCAGTATTGCACAATATGCCCAGGCAAGAAACATGCACATGCAGCCCCTGAATATATATATATATATACATATAAAGTGGAAATTACAAAAAATGTAAAAGGAAAGTTTAAAAAGTCAGTTGGACATAAAAATAATATATAAAGTCAGTTGCACCTTTTATATTTAAAGCAAAAAATTAAATAATCTATTTTTGAATTACATACTATATACAGTAGTATTTGAATATATAAATTTCTTAGGAATTAATTTAACAAAAAGGTTAACTGTTGTATGCATTCTAGGAGAGAAAACTTGAGGTAAGGAAGAGGACTTTATTATCCAAGGAGAGGAAATCAAGAAACTGAATGTCAAGAATGCCATAAGAATCATCATGAACTCTCATTCAAATAGTTTTATAGTTGTTTCATTGCATTGAGCAGAATAATGCTGCTTACATATTATATCTTGATATCTCCTGTTTATCAGAAGTGAGAAAAAAATAATTTTCTTGATTAGTCAGAGGTTAGAATCTGTATTGATTTTCTTCATAAAGGAGCCTACATCTGGTGCAGCAGATGCAATTGGATTTTCCACCTGAAAAAGCTATTATCCACTGTCATTCTCCAAAATCTATCAGTTTTTGCTCTTGCTAAACTGAAGAATTGAAGGCGACTCTGATTGATATCGAAACCTCTGCATCTGTAAGTGTTACCTGTTAAAACAAAATTTTTCAACTTCCTTGGGTTTGTCGTGTTAATAATGATTTACTATTTTTGTTTGGTGTGGAAACACTAGTATCTTCCACTTGACAATTCTTATGATAATATAGCCTTTTCTCCAAGAGATGGAAACCTATGTGAAGATTTTTGTCAGTAGCTGGGCTATCATTTCTTATTAAACTTGGAAGAAGTGGAGGCGTAATAATTGGCTGTGTTTTCAGACTTGCCTTCCCTCAACCTGGGGACACTGTAAAGTAAAATTTGACCATTTCTCTCTCCCTTTCTTTCTCTCTCTCCCCACAATGCCATATGTGCTTGTCTCTGTTCCCCACTCTCTTTTTTTCTAATATGAAAGAACAGTATGTAATCTAGAAATTACATGCAGTTGAAATCAAAAGACTATGTATTCTACAGCTTCTAATCTCAGGAAAGATGTCCAAGTGGTTAAAATATAAAAACAAAAATTTTAAGGTGATTAAATAGAGAATTTTAAATAGTTTAAAAGTGGATGTAGTAGATGTAAAATATCCTTTGCAAGTTCTTCTTATCTTGCTTATTAAAAAGGACCAAAGGAGAAAAAGAAAGTTAGGATAATACAAATTAGGCAGTGGGTAAGAGTAACATATTCTCTACTCCACTCCTCCTTGAGTCACCCCAGGATGAAAAGAGTAGATGCAAAATTGTCTTTTTATAGGTTTGGGTGTCAGAATGAATATTAAGAACTTTCACCTACTTCTACTCCTAAGTGTGATGAAAGGTAATATTTGCAGATATATCTAATATTTATTTCTCTGTAGGAAGAACACAAAGAAATATCCAGGTGTCATCAGTTAATCCCGTCAAGGAATGTGACAAAACAGAAATTCTAGTTCTTCATTGATCTGTCCAGGTCACAGAATATAAAGTGCTGCTGAAGATGAATCAATTTGACAGGACGTGAAAAAGATCTTCCTATTGAAATGTTAGAACTTCATTGTATCTGTGGCGGTAGAGGCATGAAAGAATGGAACAATCATTTCAGCCAAGTAGGTTCATGAAGAAAGCCCGCCTGGATAAATACCTCAAAGTGGAACAGTTGAATAAAATGTATGCTTACGTTTTTAAGAAAGCATAAAATCATTTTTTTCCAAGGTTATTTCTCATTTTACATTCCCAACAGCACGGTTCTAGTTTCCCCCCATATTTGCCAATAGTTGGGTGATCCGTCTTTTTTGATTTTTAACATTATAATGAGAAAGTAGTAATTTCCCATTGTATATTTAATTTGCTTATACTATTGATTAATAATATTGATTACCTTACTATGTTTATTTGCCAGCCTTATAGCATCCATTCTTTGCTAAACTGATTGGTTTTATTCACTGTGTTACTTATTTCCTTACTACTGAATTCTGGCAATACTTTCTATATTCTAGCTATATCCTTTATCAGATATATAAAATGCAAATAATTTCTTTTTTACCTTCTTATTTAATAGACTTTTTTGAAGGGTAGATTTTGGTTAAAGTTATTTTCTAATTATCAATTTGTTCTTTTGTGGGTAATATTTTAGGAGTCATATCTAAGAAATATTTGCCTAACTCAAGATACTAATATTTTTTCTCAATTTTCTATCAGGAGAATTATATTTTCTAGGTTTCATTTTTAGATTTACAATTCTCCCAAAATTATTGAATAGTACAAAGTGTAATGTGATTCAAAGTGTACTTGTGTAAAAATGCTAAAAGGCAATTATTCATTGTTAAGTTTTTGCATGATCTGGAATTCCACATGGAAGCATTTTAAGTCACTTTAAGAATACAATTGACCCTTGAACAATCTAGGGGTTAGGGGAATTCATCCCCTAGGCAGACAAAATTCATGTATAACTTTAAACTTTTCCAAAACTCAATGACTATCTGCTGTCTGTTGCCTGGGATCTTTACTGATAACATAACCAGTAGATTAACACATATTTTGTGTGCTATATGTATTATATACCATATTATTACAATAAAGTAAGCTAGAGAAAAGAAAATTAGAAAAATCAAAAGAAAGAGAAAACATATTTACTATTCATTAAGTGGAAATGGACCATTATAAAGCTCTTCATCCTTTATATCTTCAGGTTGAAAAGGCTGAGAAGAAGGAAGAAGAGAATTACCAAATCCTTAGGGATATCAAAGGTGAAAGAGGTGGAGAAGGTGGAATGGGAGACAGGTCACTGGATGCACTAACATTGAATATCATTAGATTTTCTTGATAAATTGATATCTTTATCATTATGAAATATCATTTATTATCTTTGGTAATATTATGTGCTCTGTAATCTTTGTCTGATATTGATAGAGTCAACCCAGTTTCATTTTTAGTAGTGTTAACAAAATGTAACACTTTCCCTGTTTCTTTACTTTTCACCTAGTATGTGTGTGTTTATATTTGATAACTGCACAATATTTGATGAGAATCCTTTGCCTTTTCCTAGAATTTCCTCTCTTGTAGAATTCTCCTCTCTAGTAATCTGTTCTGAATGCCCTTGTCACCTTGGCCTTCCTACTTTCTATCCTCTGTCTCTTTTGCTCATTTATTGATTGGGCTAAGCTGAGGCTCCTGCTTACTACACTACATCCTGGAAAGTCTCTCATGTCAATAAGATGGGAAAATTATTTGGTCCACATTGTTTGTTTCCTGTCTCTCAGAGTTGACTATACTTTTTTGCTTGATATCCAGTGTCTTGAAAACCTGTGTTAAGTCTGTTTTCCCTGATTTTTTGGACTTATTTTAGGTTGAAACATATATATAGTTCATGTTTCTACATTTGTTAACAAGCAATAGAGGCCAGAGACCCAATACAATAGAAGCAATGACATGACATTGGGTTTTTGAGAAGATAAAATATTTTAATGTCTAGTCAACTCACAAGGAGACAAGAGTCAAACTTAAATCTGTCCCCCTGTGTTGTTTTCAAGGCAGTATTTTTATCTGAAAAAAAAAATCAAGGAGTGGATTCTGAAACTAATAAGTGATTTATAGGAGGAAAATGGGGGTCTGGAAAGTCCTTGGGCATAAGCAGTTATCTCTTCATGCCTCCTCATGGGTTTCATTATCATGTGCAGACTAATGGGTAGTTAGTATGAAACATGCAGTGGAAATTCTGGCAGTGATGTCAGCAAGGTCATTCTGCGAATACTCTAGTTGGCCATACTGGTTTCAAAGGATTTTAGCCAGTTTTGTTTTCTTATAACCAGAGTTTCCACATTTCAGTAAGTTGTTTCTTTTCTTATCTGTCATCCTGAACACTCAAGAATTTCTGTTAGTGACTGGTTTATTTAACTTTTTGGGTCACAGCTTCACATCTTGTTTAGAAGTATATTTATCATCTTCTGTACCTCTATTTCTTCATCTTTTCCTGCCTTCTGTTGTCCTGCATGAGTATAATTAGTAAGGAATTTTAACTATTCTCTTACAAAGTTTTAGTTATTAATTTTGGTGTTATTTCTTATAGTAGTTTTAGGATAAATGATTCATCTTTTATTTATAAGAGTAAATTTAAATATTTTACAACCTTAAAAATCAAACATTTATATCAATACAGTTCTAAAGAGATGTGATATAACTGTCATAACGCTTACATCTATAGTATCTAAATAGTTCATATATTCCTCAATACAGTGTAGTAATGTTTCATTTAAAGAAAAATGTTGATATTATTGACTGTGTCCCCACCCAAATCTCACCTTGAATTGTAACAATCCCCAAGTATCAAGGGTGGGGCCAGGTGAAGATAATTGAATCATGAGGGTGGTTTCCCCCATTACTGTTCTGGTGGTAGTGAATAAGTCTCACAAGATCTGATACTTTCATAAATGGAGTTCCCCTGCACAAGATTGCTTGCCTGCTGCTATGTAAGATGTGACTTTGCTTTTCATTTGCCTTCCACTATGATTGTGAGGTCTCCCTGGCAATATGTAACTGTGAGTCAATTAAACCTCTTTTCTTTACAGATTACCCAGGGTCAGGTATTTTTTTTTTTTTTAGCAGCATGAGAACAGACTAATACAGTAAATTGTTAGCAGATAGTGAGTCATGCTGTAAAGATAGACAAAAATGTGGAAGTGACTTTGTAACTGGGTAGCAAGCAAAGATTGGAACACTTTGGAGGGCTCAGAAGACAGAAAAATGTGGGAAATTTTTGAATGTCCTAGAGACTTGGAGGGGTCAGAAGAGAGAAAGATATGAGAAAGTTTGGAACTTCTTAGAGAATTTTTGAAAGGTTTTGGCCAAAATGTTGATAGTTATATGGACAATAAAATCAGGGCTGAAGTGGTCTCAGATGAGATGAATAACTTGTTGGGAACTGGAGTAAGGTCACACTTGCTATGCAAACAAATTGGTGGCAGTTTCCCTCTGTTCTAGAGATCTGTGGAACTTTGAACTTGAGAGAGATGATTTAGGGTATCTGGTGGAAAAATTTCTAAGTGTCAAAGTATTCAAGGAGAAGCAGAGCATAAAAGTTTGGAAAATTTTCAGCCTGATGACACAATAAAAAAGAAAACTCATTTACTGGGAAGAAATTCAAGCCCACTGTAGAAATCTGCATAAGTAATGAGGAGCCCAAAGTTAATCACCAAGACAATTGGGAAAATGTCTCCAATGCATGTCAGAGACCTTCCAGGCAGCCCCTCCCATCACAGGCCCAGAGGCCTACAAGGAAAAAGTGGTTTCATGGGCCAGGCCCAGACATCCCCTACTGTATGCAGCTTAGGGACCTAATGCCCTGCGTCCCAGCTGCTCCAGACATGGTGAAAATGGGCCAAGGTACAACTCAGGCCATGGCTTTAGGAGGTTTAGGCCCCAAGCCTTGGCAGCTTCCATGTGGTGTTGAGCCTGAGGGTGATGAGAAATCAAGATTTGAGATTTGAGAATCTCTACCTAGATTTCAGAGGGTGTATGGAAACACCTGCATATCCAGGCAGAAGCTTGACATAGAGGTGAGGCCATCATGGGGAACCTCAGCTCGGGCAGTGAGGATGGGGCATGTGGAGTAGGAGCCTCCACATAGAGTCCTCACTGGGACAGGTCCTAGTGGAACTATGAGAAGAAGGCCACCATCCTCCAGACCCTAGAATGATAGATCCAATGACAAGCTTGCATTGTGCACATAGAAAAGCCACAGACAGTTAATGCCAGCCTGCAAAAGCAGCCAGGAGTGGGGTTGTGCCCTGCAAAGCCATAAGGGTGGAGCTGCCCAAAGCTGTGGAAACCCACCTGCTGCATGAGTATCTAAGACCACACCTGTCTTAGATGTGAGACATGGATTCAAAGAAGATCATTCTGGAACTTTAAGGTTTAAATTTTTCATAGTATACTTTTATTTTTTAAGCATTTATTCATATCTAGAATTTTTTCTCTTTTAATTGCTTTAGAGTATCTTCAGGTATCTGGAATTTTTTTGTTTAGAGTTTGTGATTGTTATCTGGGTATCTGAAAGGAAACCCAAGTTCTGTCTTTTTGTTACAGACATTAAGTCATCAGAGTGTTTTCGTCTCTTCTAAGATATAGGAAAGAAGCATCTTCAATGATTTCAAAGTAAACTGTGTTATATAAACAAACACATAATTAGAATAGGAGTAAATTATTGTGATTATAATTGATGAAGCACACCTTCAAAGTGATTACCTAAATCGGTCCATATTAAATGTCCTAAATACTTATATTAATCATTAGCATAAAATAAAAACTTTAATGAAGAAGTACACTTTATATTTTATTTTGTTTGCATAAAACAAATGACTCCTTTGAGTTTGGAAGTCCTAGAATAGTTATTATTGTTATGATAAACATTGGCAGTTTCTCTAAATGTGTAACGACTATTAGTTATTTTTATAAAGTTTGAAGTACACATAGGCTATTACAAAATTCTAAATATTTATGCAAACATAAGATGAATGACTTACTTTATGTTTAATATTTCCGCAGAAGAAAAAAAAGTGTTGAAGAATGATAGAAAGAATGGCAATGCTCATAGATCTTTGGCTGTCTCAAAGCAATGCACAGAATATCCATGATTTATGTCTATTATTATCCACAAATGATATTTCCTGCTATATATAAAAAAAGAAAATCCCTCACCTAATAGTGACCTGTTTTTACTATTCCTTCAATTTCTCTGTTCCTAAGCAACCAAAAGACCCCGGAAAAAAGATTTGTAACACTTTTACATATATCATACACAGTAATATTCCCCAATGTGCTCTATCTAATAAAAAAAAGTAATGTTTTTGTGTTTTCTAGAATTTACAGAATTGCTACAACACTGTACAACACAGTTTTCTATCACAACGTATTTTATAGACATTATCATTTGAGGAGAAATTTGTTTATATAGAAGCCAAATTATTCAATTATTTAAATTTTTTAAAAGAGAACCTGTCCTGTGACAATTTAAACTGTCTTTATCCCTTTCCTAACCTCAAGTAGTAAGAACACCCATGGTTTAAAGTCCTGCACTCTTTCCTGTACTTCCCCAATTCAGCTTTCTTTTTGTCTTACACATGCTACTTAATTATTCTCTTCTCAAATCTTATTAATAATGTCTCACTCCTTTATAAAAGAAACAAACAAAAACCTATAACCTTTCCAGCAATCATGGTTCTATTACCTAGTGGAAATGAGATCTAATGCTTGCAGTTAGGATACATTTTAAATAGGTCTTTGTTAGTCAATCCCCAACCAGTCCTACACCACACATCCTTTAAGCATACCCTCTGCAATCATGTAATTTGTTATGAGTTCTGTATGTGTTTTTTTCTCTTTTCCTAATAAAATTAAGACATAATTTTGCATAAAATTTTGAGCATACAAAGATAAAAAGCTACCACTGGAAATGTGAAGAGCAGATACGAATAGTAGAGTGCTTCTCTCAGTTTTATATTATTTTGTATTTTAACATTTACAGGAGTATGGAAAAAATGTCTCTTTGGTTAGTGTCAATATAATGTTCACTTCAAAGTTTTCTGCTGAGACCTTCAACACTCAGAACTATCTAATAAGATCCTTTGGCAGTAGCAGATTCTTTATGTTTTAGAAATCAAGGGAAAATTGATGTATGTGTGTGATTGAAATGGTGGTGTCAGAAAACTAGGCATTTTCATTTGACACTGAATTTTAACAACAAATTTAAGAGGTGTTTAAAATGTATACTTATTTTAGCAAATAATAAGCACTATTGGTATCACTGATTTTCTCTTCATTTCTGATTTTCCTCTATTGCAAAATGTATCCTAATATCTGATTCCCATCCACTCCTATGCTATATTAGAAAAAAAAAAAAAAAAAAAGAAGAAGAAGATAAATTTGTTAGAGTAGGTAGCTAGGCAGACAAGAGCAGGGCAGAAAACAGCTCCCCACCAGGAATGTCAGGGGGCCAGGAGGTGATGATCAGATAATTGTTAAACTGTCTCTCTAAAATAAAAAGTGGTCATAGCTGGCACCAGGGACTGCCTCCCAATAGATAGAAAACACCTGAAGCTGGTGATCAGCAGCTTCCTGGAAAGATCTGAGCAGGTGGGTGAGCAGGCTCAAGCATGTGCGCAAAGAGGCAAAATGTCCAAGTTTGTCTGGCATATAACCTTCCTCTAGGAACATTTGACTGGAAAAGGAAGAACGCCTCAAGTGAACTTGCATGCAACTGGAGTAAACACACTGTGCCTGTTGTCCCTCCCAAGTACTGGAAGGTCACTGTGCATAAGAACAGCCCGTCCAAGGAAAAAATCAAGGGAGGAGAAACAAAAACTTTGGAGCCATGCCAGTGAATAAAACTCCAAGTCAAGGATCAGATGAGACGCTTGGATTTCTCAAGTCATCTGCCTGGTCCTCTTCCAAGTATATTTTATTTCCTTCATTCCTGTTCTAAAACTTTTGATAAGCTTTCACTCAGGCTCTAAAACTTGTCTCAATCTCTCTCTTTGCCTTTATACTCCTTGGTCAAATTGTTTTCTCTGAGAAGGCAGGAATCAAGTTGCTGCAGACCAATATGGATTTGCTGCTGGTCACAAAATCATGCTGTCTCACTTGTGAGACACATTATCACCAGGGAACTCTCACTCTTTACATCTAGGTATGGTCCAAGTTTAACCTTCAGTTTTACAATATGTATAAGTCTTAAGTTTTTCAAATTTTCTGCAAACTTCTTCAGTCTTAAATTTTATATTTTCTCTGACTTAGGGTTTCTTCAATCTCACATGTTGTATTTATACCACTCTAAAATAGGACAAAAGCTAAACTGCTATAATAAAAAGATTCCCACAAATTCATTGGTCATTGAAGAAAAACTCTGTTTATCTCTCATATAGCAGATTTGACATGAATGGACCAAGGCTTTCTGTTTCTTTATATAATCACTCAAGTGTCCAAGTTTCTCTCATCCATGGCACTGTCATCCTTTAGGGCATTATTGTTGTCTGGGGGGTCAAAGAAGTGACACTGTCTAATCTAGATTTCTGTTGAATATATGGAGGAACAGAGGAAAGTAATTTAATGACCTTCTGTCCTGAGGTGTCTTTGGATGAACAGAACTATACTTCTGTTCACATTCACTGGCCAAGTAAGTCTAAGAGCAAGGGAGACTAAGTAATAAACTCCCAAGGAACAGGAAAACCAATTGTGTGTGTGTGTGTGTGTGTGTGTGTGTGTGTGTGTGTGTGTGCGCGTGCGCGCGCGCGCGCGCGCGCATAAGGAAGAGTCTGCCTTTCTGATAGATCATAGGACATATTTACTCCTTCCTGAAAGGAGAAAACCAAAGTCTCATATACCTACTGTATTTACCTGAATTCAAATATTTCAATAATTTACAAATGTTGCTATCAATTTACATGTGGCTTTTCATGATCTTAAAATGTAAACCAAATTTGAATATATAGTGGCTTCACACTAGTACTCCTTCCACTATATGGTGTGCAGATAACTTTTATAAAAACAGTTAATCAAAATTGTGAACACTGGAAAGCAATTATGAGTTGATACCATCTATGATATTTATCTGGACAGAAATTATGAAAGCTTCCTATCATGTAAAATAAATCTCTTCGTTAGTGTATCTAGTCACCCCTGGTTCTGCTGTCTTTTAAAACTCCACTACTCCTTTTATTTTGTAAACTATTCCTTTGCTCTCTGTGAAAGAAAATAAAATATAATCATTTCAATCTACTGTCTTCCATGATATTTTCTAAAGTAGAAGTTGGAAAACATGCATTTCTCCCAAAATCTTTAAGGCAAGTTATTTTAGCCAGGCTCATGGCTTCTTTATCACGATTTCCAAAATTTAGCACACTTCTGTTCTGTTGGTTTTCAGTCAGCATTATGTGCTAGTTGTTGATGCAATACCCAAGCTTACATTTTTTGTTTGTTTACTATGTACCCATGTATTTCTCCTTCATTTTAATGAAAGTTATCTTGAGCCATCTCGAACAACAGACTGTTAGTTACATCCTTCATTTTATATTTGGCACCAGTGTACTTCCCATTTTTGTTGGCTTAACAGTCTTAAGACACTTTTAAAGAGAAAGTCTTTGAGGAACAGCCACATATTCTGCTACTTTGGAAAAAGAAACATTTAGATTTCTGAAACTGTAGGACTCCAAACCTCTGAATTCCGTTTTCTCCTTTCTGTCTACTAACTTCGGCCACTTTTGGCTTGAGCTCATTTTTTTTCTTTTGCTACTTTTCTGAATCAGTAAGGAACAAATAATTGCTCCTAATATTCTAGTTCTTTCTAGACACTTTACCTAGAGCTACATGCTTGATGTGCTAAGGTACCCATCAAACCATAACACACAGGAATTTTACTGAATATTTTTGCTACAGCAAAAGAAATCTCAACGATTCTTGAAGTCCAATACGAGTTTACAGTAGGTTTTGCCTTGCTGCCAAATCATCAGCAAGTTCCAAGTATTTATTTACATTTTTAGTTATATCTCCTGACTTCTAAAATCAGTGTTACATTGAAGGAATAACTACTGCAAATAAGTGTCTGAATTAACACAAATTTTATTTTTCTTTCATCCATCATTCCTACTTTAAGGTAACTGGATTTCTTTTATTTTGGGTTTCCAACACCCTTTAGAGCAAGGTTTTTTCCAACCAGGGGTCCATAAAATCCTGGGAGTTCCTGAGACATTGTCAAGAGATCTCAAGGTCAATATAATTTCCATAATAAGAAAACTTATTTGCATCTTTTCTAATATTTGCTCATAGACATTGTATTCTTAACCTGCATGCATTACAACATTTAAAAAGTTTTAAATGCCAAGTGTTACTTAGAATTGCCTTGATGATACAGTAAAAACTATTATTATTACTATTATTATATCTTGGCATTGCATGCACATCTCTACAAAATATTTTGTGTGACAAAAGATGAATACATATGAAGAAATTCTGCTAGTAGAGAAAAAAGAGGTTATCTCTAGGTAATATAACTGTGTGATTTTATTTTATTTTTTCCACAGACTACCATTTTTTACTTCAAAAACAATTGAGATTACCAGTTTCCCACCAGGCTTATAAGAAGCTTAGAATCTCTCATGCTGTCCTAACCCATAATGCTAAGCAAACTAAAAAATCTACCTTCTTAGATCTCTAAAATAGTGAAGTCAAAGGGCAAACTCTTGCCCCCAAATTTGAGAAACCTACAGGCCAGCACAGAAAATTACAACTTACCACAGAGATGAAACTTTTGGGGGCAGGGAAATGGGAACTGTAATCGACAAGTTGCTGGAGGCAGAACAGGTCTGAGAGATAAAAACTCAAAGGAAACACGTCACAGTGAGGCCCCTACTTTTTTGTGAGTTTTAACTCCTGGATCTTGACAGATTCTCATATTGAATATCAGCAAATGAAAAAAAAAATCCCTTCATGCATCCAGTACAGGGAGGGAAAAAAGAACGATTTGATGTCAGCCAGAGCATTCTGTTTTTCTTCATAAGGTCTGTCCTCAGAAGGTCATAAATAATTAGAGCCTAACCTGCTGGGAATTTCTCAGAATCTAACTTACCAGAGGGGAAGATAATACCAAACTCCACTGCATTCTGGCCATCCCCTTCCACCTAATGGGTAGAAGAAAACAACATAAAAAACCGAGGAGTGTTTGTGAAGTTCACAGTGGCACAGGCTCACTAATAGACTAAGATCTAATCAGTAGGGCTATAGAAAACTTCACCTTTAACCTCGCCTTACCACCACGTTACTAAAGGTCTATTTACAGCAATTCTTTTTACCCAGTAGCTCACGTCTGTCTAACAACAAAAAAGTACAATGCATACTAAAAGACAAAAAAGATAGATTAAAGAAGGAGAGCAGGCATCAGAACAACATATGACATATTAGAATAATCAGACATGGAATTTGAAATAAGTATCATTAATATGCTAAGATATCTAATAAAAGTACAGAGAGCAGGCAAGAGCAGATGGACAGTGTAGGCCGAGAGATGTGAAAGACAGGCTTGGACAAGATAGGGAAGCATTTCATTGTCACACACAAAGGCAGGGGAAGAAGTCCAAAACACTTCAGGATGAACTCCTGCCCCTTAGAAATCAAGAAGTTTATCCCCTTTTGGCGTAAGAATAGCATTTTCTGGTGACCACGCATAGCTATATTTCAACTGTTATTAACAACTCTAGAAAAGTTTTTGTTTTGTTACATACACACTTTTTTTTTTTTTTTTTTTAAGTAAACGCAGTACACAGTATAAGCATTCAGGATTGAACTCAACTTTCTGGAGCCAGCTCCTCTGGAGTAAGGCAGGAAATGTTTTTGCTGTTGTTTTGTGGGTTTTGCTTTTGTTTTTAATCACCAGGCAGGTTACATTCACATGCCATGGGAATGACAATAGGCCCTGAGGTAGTGATAATGACTATAGAATGTAGGACTAGCTACTGACAATACAAATGGGTTCTCTTGCTTCTCATTGGCCGTGACTTGGCATAGTTTCTCTTTACCCTCACTCAAGCATGTCCAAAAAAAAGCACTAGCAAAATATGAGTCACTACTTCTCAGCTTTTTTGGATAAAAATAATCTTTCCATGGTTTATACTGAGGACCCATACCCTAGAAGTGTCATGCTAACAAGATCATATAAAGAAAATGAGAGCAGAGAAAGAAATGGCTACATAAAGATCAGAGCCACTCATTTCTATCTGCAGCTCCAACTTAAAAAGCCTGTAGATGTGGTCAGTGTGATATGTAATAGGTTAAAACTGCAAAGAACCATAGGGACAGGTAAGGTGTTCCTTTGGATAGTAAGTTGACTGCTTGCTTTCACTCCTTGACCATATCCTTGGCAGCTACAGCTTCTATGGATTCATGCATGGCCTCCTTATCCCCTAGGTACCGCATATGTTTGAAGGGCTTTAAATTCTTCTCCAATTAAATTCATAGACGACAAGAATACTAGTCTGCAGACTCAGCTCTATAGTGTCTTCTTCGAAGAGACCCTCCTGATGGTTGATAATTCCTTGAAAGCTGTTTCCATGGGCTGCAATCAGTATCCCCTTCCTTAATCTGAGGAACTATTATTTCCATGTAAGAGGACATAACTCTGGCACTATTGTTTCTCAGTCTTTAACAGGGTACTAGCTGATCTTCAGTGAGATCTTCATGTCTGCAATCCTTACCGATGTTGCTGTAGAAAGAATGGCTAGGGCTTATCAGAGGCAGTAAAATGCTGTAAGAGCACCTCCAGATATTTATCTGAACTTCATCCTACTTAACAACAGTTTCTATTTTACTGAGATTAGTCAGGTCCCCAAAGTGCCAATCACCATAGTGCAAAACCCTTAGTACACTACTGGCAGCCGCATTTGATCAATGGCATCTAGCACTGTGCAGAGTATTGGCATTGCTTTCTTCTGCACTGAGGTTAGGCGTATGTCAAAGTCATATCCAGAATCTCCCTGTACCTGCCTACCATGCTTCATTTCCTCATATTCTTCATACTTCACATCAGAGTTGTACCACCTGTTACAATGTCTCTACAGGATCTAGGCATTCTCCTGTACATGGTCAGCTGTGGATTCAGAATACTGTGCGGATTCTGGAATGACTTTTTAGATACAACACCAAAGTCATGATCCCTGGAAGAAAGGGATGATTAGTTGGACTTAACTAAAACTAAATTCTCAGCTCTGTGAAAGATACTGCTAGGAAAATGAAGAGATATGTCACAGAGTGGGGGAACATAATTTCAAAAGACATCTAACAAAGGATGGTTACCCAAAATACGTGAAGAACTCAAAAATAAGAAAAAAATCTTATTTAAAAGTGGGCCAAAGACCTTAACAGATACATCACCAAAGAAGACATAGAGATGGCAAATAGCGTATGAAATTATTCTCCACATTATATGTCAAAGAGAAATGTAAATTAAAGAAACAATGAGATGCCACTACACACCTATTAGAATGGCCAAAATCAAGAACACTGACCCAGAAAATCCTAGTGAGAATGAAGAGCAACAGATAGTCTAATTCATTGCTTGTAAAAATGCAATATAATAAAATACAACCACTTTAAAAGACGATTTGAGAATTTTGTTTAAAATTAAAAAAAAAAAAAAAAAAGCCTAAAAGCCAAGGTTGTGGCTCATGCCTGTAATCCCAGCACTTTGGGAGGTCAAGGCAGGCGGATCGCTTGAGCTCAGGAATTTGAGACCAGCCTGAGAAACAGGGTGAAACCCTATTTCTACTAAAATACAAAAATTGGGCAGGCCTGGTAGCACATGCCTGTAATCTCAACAGCTTAGGAGGCTGAGGTTGGAGGATGGCTTGAACCTGGGAGGTGGAGGGTGCGGTAAGCCATGATCACACACCACTGCACTCCAGCCTAGGTGACAGAGTGAGGCCCTGTCTCAAAAAACAAAACAAACAAAACAAAACAAAAGAAACAAACATAGTCTCACCGTATGATCCACTAATTGTGCTCCTTGGCATTTACCTAAAGAAGTTGAAAACGTATGTCCACACGTAAATCTGTATATGAATGTTTTTAGCAGCTTTATTTATAATTGCCAAACTTAGAAACAACAAAGTCTTTCAATAGGTACATGAAGAAATAAATGGTGGTACATTCAGATAATGGAATTTTAGACAGCACTAAAAAGAAAGCGACAATGAAAAGACATGGAGGGACATTTAGTGCCTATTTCTGAGTAAAGGAAGCCAATCTGGAAAGATGACATAGTATATTACTCCAACTATATGACATTCTTGGAATGACAAATGATGAAGATATTAAAAAGATCAGTGTTGCTGGGGGCTATGGGGTGGGAGGAATAAACAGGCAGAACACAGAGGATTTTTAAGACAGTGAATTGACTCTGTATGACATTATAATGGTGGATATGAGTCATTATACATTTATCTAGATCTATAGAATGTATAACACAAAGAATGAAACTTAACTATTGAGTTTGGGTGGTAATGATAGGTCAATGTAAGTTTATCAGTTTCAACATTGCACCATTCTGGTGGGGATGCTGGCAATGGGGTATGCCATGCACATATGGCGTTAGGATATATATGAGAAACTTCTGTACTTAGTGTTCAATTTCAATGTACTCTAAAAACAGTCTATTAAAAAACAACAACAATCAACATATAAAGATAAGTGCAGCTTGGTTATATGATAAGTATTTGTTTGAGATTAACATTTTATAAAGAAAAATGACACTACTTTTTGCTAATGAACATTCAAGCAAAATAATGAGGTTTGAAAAACTTGTATCTGCTTCTGTAAATTTGACAACACACTTAAAGGCTTTTCTGATGAGACTGGTGGAGATATTAACAAATGTGAATATTTACAATTGTCTAAGAAAATGTGTTAACATTTAGAAGGCCCGTATCACCCACTAAGCCACAATTTCCCAGACGAATAACTCATAATGTATGAAAATCATAGAAATATAAAGCTTAATGTAACAGAGTAGAAAAAGTTATGTGGCATGGTGTGTAGTCACATATCACAAATAATTTTTTAAAACTAGTACTTATCAAGTTTTGATAGATTATCAAAAATATTGACAATGATCTGAAAAGACTATTAAAATCTTTCTTTTTTTTAGTAACATATTTGTGTGAGGCCAAATTGTTTTTCACATACTTTCATCAAAATAATAATAAATAATAAGTTAAATAAAGAATCAGATATGAAAATGCTACTGCCTTCTATGAAATCAGATTGATTAATGTTTGTAAATTTGTGCTCCTCTTCTTACCAATTGTGTTTTGTTCTGGAATATAATTATTCATCATAAAAATGTACTATTTATTTTAACGTGTAATGAGTTCATTGCTGCTTGCAATGAATTCATAAGCTCATGTTTTAAAAGACTCTCAGTTTTGATTTTTAATATTTAAAATGTTAGTAGATATGACACACATAAACATAAACTCTGGAGGCCTTCAATAATTTTTAAGAATGAAAGAAATCAAAACATGGAGAAAATTTCTGTCATTTGTATGGTTGAATCTAATTAACATATCTCCAGGTTACTGTTGTGAAGGGAAAATGGAGCATGGAATAAGCATGCATTCTGTCTTAAAGCTGATGGTTTCATGTGTTTACATACTTTGGTAAGAACAGAGCCCAAGACCACCTCTGATCTAGGATATGTATTCTGGTTGAGCATCCAAATCCAGCATGAAGAAGCTATTATGAAGGATTTTAATGGGTAGCTATCACTATCAAACTCTTTGCCATAACTTGACACAATAGAAAAATAACAATGTGAGCCACTGATTAAGTTATATTCACCATTCACGCAAATGTGTTAGTAGATAAAGTGGCTATTTTTTATGATTCTGTAGGAAAAGCAGAAGAAGATAGTTGTGGAAAACTGCAAACATAAACTAAGATTAGGTATCTATCATCTCTAAACTTGTATATTGGCTCCCCAGCCAGAAGACTATATCTGTTCTTGTCCCCTTGATTTTCAGTACCTGGTCATATTCAGTACCTGCTTTCTTTGATCAGCGTGAAGGTTAATTTTGGGTGTCAACTTGGTTGTGCCATGGTTCTCTGTTCCCTAAGTCTCCCATTTTATTGGACTATGGATTTCCAAAGCCTCCACAATCACAAGAAGCCAAAACCTTACAATACCTCTCTCTCTCTACACACACACACACACACACACACACACACACACACACACATCCTGCTGGTGCTGTTTTCCTGAAGAACCCTAACCAATGCAATCGGTGACTACTTTTTAATCCCCACCCCTAGCTCCAAGTTCTTTTCTCATTCTTCTTTATAACATTTAGATTACCTCTCCTCCTACTCTCAGGTGGTAGAGTAAACCCTTCAATATATTTAGTAAACACTGGATTCCCCTTAACATGATCCACTTGGAGGAAAATCTGGGTTACAGAAAAAAAGTTACGGCAATTTTTTACATACGCAGGCTTTGCTCTGAGATTAAAAGTTGCTCAAAGCTTAATATTTTTGGAATCATGATTTACAAATATTGGAAAAATATTTTTATAATTGGGAAAAACCTACAATTATAAAATTCCATGTTGCCAGATTAAAATTTAGAGATTTTATTTTAAAGGGGCTAAAATCTGCAACATTCAAGATTTTCAAACAACTTTAAAAATCATACAGAATAGATATATGTGAAAATTTTATCTGCTACTTTCAAATACTTAGCCAAAAATATGCTCCAGAACATTATTTATTCTTCATTTATTATCATAAACATGTTATGCAAAATATGCAAATGACATTATCTTGTATTTTCATTCACTAATTTTTGTCATGGTTAATACTGAGTTTAATTGGATTGGATTGAATCATGCCAAGTATGGTTCCTGGGTGTGTTTGTGATGGTGTTGTCAAAGGAGATTAACATTTGAGCCAGTGGACTCGGAGACGTAGACCCACCCTCAAACTGGGTGGGCATCATCTTAATCAATCGCCAGTGCAGCTAGGTTAAAATAGGTGGGAGAAGATGGAAGAGCAGACTGGCTTGGTCTTCTGGCCTTCATCTTTCTGCAGTGCTGGATGCTTTCTGCCCTTGAATGTCAGACTCCAAGTTCTTTAACTTTTGGTCTCTTGGACTTACACTAGTGGTTTGCCAGTGGCTTTTGAGCCTGTGACCACAGACTGAAGGCTGCACTGTCATCTTCCCTACTTTTGATGTTTTGAGGCTTGAACTGATTTACCACTTGCATCCTTGCTCCTCAACTTGCAGACGGCCTATCACAGGACTTTACCTAGTGATCCTGTGAGTAACTATTTCTTAATAAACTCCCTTTTTTATATATACATGTCCTGTTAATTCTGTTCCTCTAGAGAACCCTGACTAATATGCTTTGGAATTCTCATTGTGTATATATATATGTGTATATATACATATATACATACACACACATATATATAGAGAATATATATATATATATTCTCTCTCTCTCTATATATATATATGTATATATATGTATATATACATATATATATATATATATATATATAGTGTCTTTATTCTCTTTAGTTGAGAATCTTTTACACATTTTATTCATCTTTTCACATCTTTTTCTCTCTCCTCTGTCAGTCCCCTTCACATACTAATAAGCGAATGAAATAAACAACGTTTACTGAAGTTATTGTTAAAGTTTTGCATTTATTTTTAACTAGCTATCATATGTATTTTTCAGAAAGACAAAATAAGAAATTGTTTGTCTTTTTTTTTCTTTTTAAAATAACTGTACTTTTTGATGTGGGGTTTCCCTCTACCCCTCCCCCTTCTCCTCCCACTTCCTATGCATAGTTTTGAGTGTGTTTGTGCATATGGATATGTATGTATTTTTACAGCAATATAATTGATGTTATATTACATTAATAATATTTTTCTAATTGCTACCTTTTAAAAATTTTAATTATATTTACTCTGCTAAAAATATAAATATACTCAAATGGGGATTTATTTTATGAAAGATTCTTTACAAATACTGTCATTAATACATTTGAATATATTCAGCATTCTTTTTAGCACACTTGTAAAGCAAATGGGCTGGTATTTAATACTTCAGATACAAATAAAATGTGGTCACTTCCCAAATGACTCTAAAATAATATAATAAATTCACTTTTCTCAGACTGTCATTTTATTTTAATTTGTATAAAATAAAAAATTTAAAATAAAGCATATCATCTTTAAGTCAATGAAAATCTTCATTTTAGATTGAGTATGAAAAGTACTATATAAAGAAAGAAACATATAATTATCAATAAGTCCTACTACAGATTTTGAACACAGTCTTTTCAACAGTTGTTGAGTTAAAAAGTCCAATTACAGATTGATATAAAAACACCACAAGACAGGAAATAGATCTATTTCTATTCTTACTGTCACTTCATCATTTAGTTTCAACTAAAAATTATGCTGTAAATTCACACATCCTTATTTGAGTAGCATTTACGATTATTATTTAATATTTAAAATTCACCCATTCTTTGATTCATATTTGAAAGATATAGGGAGGCAGAGGGGGGTGGATCACTTGAGACCATCCTGGTCAACATGGTGAAACCCCGTCTCTACTAAAAATACAAAAAATTAGCTGGGCATGGTGGCACATGCCTGTAATCCCAGCTACTCAGGAGGCTGAGGCAGGAGAATTGCCTGAACCCAGGAGGCGGAGGTTGCGGTGAGCCGAGATCACGCCATTGCACTCCAGCCTGGGTAACAAGAGCGAAACTCCGTTTCAAAAAAAAAGAAAAAATAATTATATATATATATATATTTATATATATATATATATATATATATATAGTAATTAGCTTTGCTATAGTAAAGGTTACTTTTAAGTATTAAATTTCATTTATCTTTTGATTTTACATGGTATATTTGATTAAATTTTCATTATTTTACACTCATGAATTTCTATTTTTGCATGATTATTTCATGACATTTATCACGCCTATATCGAAAACACATTTGGAAGCATGTGCTCATTTTTCCCAAGCCTTAACCTTCCTATTTTCTAAAGAATGCTCCATTTTTCTCTTAGTTTTAACAAGTTATCACTGGACATCCTTCTGATATAGTATGACTTATTTGAAAATTACTTGCTCACGTGATATGTAATATTCTGCACATTTTCTCACATTTGACTAGTTATGCTTAAGAAATTTGTTTTCTATGGACTTGTTAGACATGTAATTAACTCCTGAAATTCATTTTTATAATTTTAATTGACATCTCTTTTTACACACTTTTCTGGGCTTATATTTTACTGTGAATAAATCAGTCAATCCTTGTTTCTTATTAAGACTTTGAAGTATTTTATTTTTGGACTTTATCTTAATATAGTGCAAAGAGAGGATATAAATTTGTTTTTCTTGACTTATCCTCAAACTACATAATTCTTAATTTGAAAACACATAAATACTGCTGAATATTTTTACTTTGTCTAGACATTTTTATTTATCTCAACTCAATTTTTTAAATAATCAGCTCAATCAATTTTAGTACTGTTTTCTAAATTTGCATTTTTTAATTTTTATTTTTGTGGATACATAGGTGTATATATTTATGAGGTACATAAGATATTTTTGTACAGGCATGCATGCACAATATTCACATTATGAAAATTTGGGTGTCCATCCCCTAAGCTTTTTTGCTTTGTATTACAAACAACCCATTTATACACTTTTAGCTATTTTTAAATGTACTACATTTTTTCAATATCAGTTGAGCAATGTCCTCTGTATTTATCTACACCTGACTTAAACTGAGCTGATTTTCAATCAACTGTGATATAAAATTTCATCTCTGGTTTTGAAGTAGTATCATTTTGGGGGCACAATGTTAATAGTTTTACTTTTGAAAAACCATTGAGAGATAATCCTGTTGGACTGCTGCTTATTTGACATTGGTTGGCTCACCTTGTGGTTGGCAGAATAAATTGAGGTTACTCTGAAAAAAGGTACCAACATGATATCAAAATACATTGGTCATGTAATAGTATCAACTATAATATATCTGGATTAAAATATCTAAAGACATAGTTCTTAATTTTTTTCTTGAATTGGAAAATAACTAGGCAGTCATTTTAGTAACAGTTCTAAGAATATTCTAGCAATATCTAAAATAATACATAAAGAAACCAACTAATAACTCCATTTTATTATTTAGTTATCTTAAATATATTACAATGTTTAATGAAAATTCTATATCAAACTAAAAATACAGAAATAATAATTTTCACTACAAATTATTTAAATCTACAAAGTACCTTAGAGATTAAATACAAATAAAAACAAAACAACAACAACAACAATAACAAAACACCAGCAACTCAAACTACTTGGAATGATGATCTTTCCTTCTTTAATTTCCTGTAGCAATGTGTAAATAAGCTTTGGTTTTTGTGCTAGCAAATACAAAATCAACAGACCTTCTTTTTCTGTACACAGATGGCTGCTTCATGAATTTGGAACCGGCATTACCACAGGTTCAAAGAGTCTAGGAATGCTTAATTGCTTGTTCCTGCAAAGTCCTGGCACATCAACACCAATGTGTTTTACTTGCATATATCACTTAGAGAATCTTGCTTATTCAAGCATGGTCTACATCTCTTCTACCTGTGCATGTCAACATGTCTTGAATATAAGGTTTTGCTGGGCATTTAAAGCAGTAAAGAGCTTGTCAGTTATTATAAGAAAATGACAAATCCAAGTATAATACTGACTGGCTAATATCAGAGGCTCAACTTTTTACTATTTGTTCTTCTTCATCATACTCAAATATTATATCTGAAATGTCTACAAAAACTATTTTTAATTTTAGTTTTATAATATATTTTATTTAGCCAATGTTGATCAATAAATTGTGCATTATTTGTATGAGTCTGTTTTCCAGATTATTCCGTATATTTCATAAATTGTTTAATCTGGTTGGTTAATGAAATTATTATATAACTAATAAACATTAAAGGAGCTTAACATATACTATTTTCATGTTTAAATATAAAGCTATACGTATAATCTGCTAAAACCTTTAGTTTAACTTCAGTAACTAAGGTAGACTAAAAACGTGAAATTTATAAATAAAACACGAAACTGATACATGGCTTTTCAAAGGGAAGTTTTGCTGTTTACTGACATAATGATTTTGATAGAAAAATAATAGTACTAACAACCCTTTGATAACTAATACAAATCATGCTGTTATATATATTCATATGCATGTACATATAAATATATTATATAATACTCATTATAAATTAATATGTATTAAAATAAGTAATATACATTAAGTGAATGCAATTTTAATTTTAATATGGTTAAAATATGTTTTAAAACCAAGAAAAGTAGCAGATAAATTTGGTATAAAAATTGCAGTGTTATGCCAAATGGGATTATATTATGAAGGAATAAGATTTTCTTTTCACAAATGTTCTCATTTACGGCAGAGAAAGTGTGAGTTGATAAGCAGAAGTGCCTTCAGATAAGCTGTAGATACAGTAAAATTATATATGCTGGCATGAACGTATCTAATTTTTAAATCTAAGATCACAATTTTGTGTTCTCTCTGAAATAGTAAAATAATTTTATGTTTTAAGAAATGATGCAAGCTTTTCATGACTATGTCAATATTTGGTACACTTTGGCGGGGTGGGTGAGTGATTTTCAAATATCTACAATGAAAAGAAAATGAAAAACAAAAGAATTGAGGACTTTTTTTGAATTCAGAATAGTGCCTATAAGAAAAGAATGAAGAGGAAAAAAGTCATGGGAGGATTCATGAAACATCTAAGAAATCACCATACAATTAATGAAAGATTAAAAAATAATTCACGAAGCCAAAAGGAATTGTAGTTTTGAACTTTTATCATATTAATATTCTAAAGCATGGCCTTTAACAAATACCTAGGCTTATGATATACTATTATTATTGCCTAACATTTTTCTCTTAGAAATTTTTTTTACCTCTAGTACAATCTCTTCTCACTGACAGCATCCTTCCCTTTACATTTAGTGTATTATCTTTTTGATTACTCTTGACATGGGTCTCTATGTACATTGTGCACTGTGCACATAAACTGCCCATACATATTTTTACACACACATAACAAATAATAATCTCTATATACAACATTTTATCAAAAACAATTTGATGTAAATGTATTTACTGTTTACTTTTAATTCCAAATTAACTTTTTAATATTTGATTCTGTTTTCATATAAAATATATTTCTTCTTTTTTATTGCTATGTAATATCCTATCAAAAACATCCCTGTAAATTCTACACTGTAATCTACAATAATCTTTTGCTAATAGAAATTATATAGCAAGAAACATTCTAATTTGTGTCTTTTTATTAGCCTATACAATATTTCTCTATCATTAGTTATACATATATTTAATAATATGCCTTATTACACAAAGCTGAATAATTATTTACTGAAAGATGTGGACCTTGGAAAAGGGTAATATAATTAAGAAATGAGTAAGAAAAATGTTAATGTACCTAAAGCCAAAGTGATGAGAAAATAATAGGATAGTGAAGCAGACTCTCTAATAATTTATCTGTAGTCATTTTAAAAGGGCAACAGGAATAAACGGATGATATAACCTTTAGATAAAATCATACAGACTAGAGAAACATATGGAGAAGAGAATGTTTAAGAATATATATGGACTACATATAGACCCTCACATAAGTATAAGGTTGCACATCCTCACAAAAGAATAAGGTTATATATAAGACACAAAAATTAAGGAATATGACCAATCTGTGAGATAAAAGCAACTGAAATGCATTGTAAAATTTACTAATATTGAAAACCAGATCAAAAGCGGGCATTTAAAAAATTAATTGTCAGTAAAATAAAAAGTGCTTAGAATAAATTAATACCAAGATAGAAGAGTTAGGATCTCTTGCAAGACATTCTGGAAATAAAATAATAATTTTTTAAATTAGCCATTTAGACAGCAGTATAATTTCTTCATAGTTAGAAAATAGTCAAAGTTAGATTACTTAGCTAAAATTTGTGTAATAATTTTAAAAATTTTAAATTATGAACTGTAAAAAATAGAAAAAAGTTAAACATTAAAGAAAAATCTCACTGAATAAAAATAAAATAATTATAAAACAATAAATATTCTGGAGTATATTTTAAATAATATGTACTCTTTGTCAGAATTTTTATGGATTTAATGAGAGCTCAATTTGCATTTTAAGAAATGATTACGTTCATTTAAATAAAAGTTTGTGAATAAAATAGATCTAAATTTCTAATAAAATGTGACTATTTTTTGCACTTTTAAATTAAATGTATTTAACATACTAAAAGTCATTTTAGGGCAACAAAAATATGAAGGATAAGGTTAATCCTGTTATTCTATTTTTCTGCTTTCTCTTTTCCTCCCAGAAAATTGTCAGTATAAAGGTTTACCTTTGCTAGGTGTGTGCCATGAGTTATATAGCTTTCCCAACCTATTTTCTATCATTTAAGTAACAACACTACTTAAAATAGCAATGAAATTGATCTCTGCTGAGTAATGAAAAGCAAAGCAGTTTGAGAAACTTTCTGTTAGTGCTGTGTATGTGTTAATTCAGAAGGATGACAATTGATTCACTGAAAAACCTAAATTTGATATTACTTTTATGTGACAGAGTTGGAATTGGTCTCAATTTTCCTTTGATTTATTTAAAAATATTCTAAAATAATTAATTACTTTGAAGTTTATAAATATTAATAATTTTGTTACTTCTTTTGTCTATTTAAATTACAAAATTTATAATGGCTTTATTATAAAATAAGACAATTCTTTCATTTATCTCAATGAGTGTTTAATAACTCTTTGAAATTTGGGGATGCTTTACTCATGGTAAGCAGATTTTTTTTGATATCACAAAATAGATTCTGAATCACTTTTGTTAAAAACAACTAACCACAAAAGAAGTATACAGTTTTTAAAAATTCTGGAGTGCTTCTGCATGAACCAAGTTTACATGTACTTCTCTAGTTGACTTGGAGGCAATTGTGATTAATGCAGGAATTGCCCTATAGCTGAATAATTCTAAACACCAATTTCACTGCCAGAGTCCTCTGCTGGGATAGCTGAGGGCGTCAGTGAGACTGTATTTTCTCCCTCTGCCAAATCTGATTTTTTTTCTCTTTCTTTTCTTTTTTTTTATTTTTTAATTTTACTTTGGGCTCTGGGGTACACGTGCACATCCTGCATCCTGCAGGATTGTTGCATAGGCATATATATGCCATGATTCATTTATATATCATCCATGATTGTGGATCCCAAGAGAACACAGGAGAGCAAGATTTAATGACAGGTGCAGCCAAGTTCCAAAGGTTAAGCTCCCAATGAAAATAGCCTGCTCTCTCAAGATCAGGGATTGGAAAAGAATGAGATACAGTATGGTAACAGCTGGATTGATACACCTGAAAATCTTGAATCTCCAGATTACTTTGAACATCATGAGCCTATAGAAATAGCTAATTCTTTCAATTTAATGGCTAATGCATCCTCTTTTTTTCTTTTTATGAAGACTCTTCTCTGCAAGATAGCATATGCCTCCAGAAAAGTTAATTTTCTGACTGTTAGGTGAAGTTCAATATTTATTTAATCAAGCTTGCAATTTATGTTACTCAAATATGCTACATACTTAAGTATTTTATTTTCTGTTGAAAGGATAATATTTTGAAGATTTCATTTTACTATATTGGATTTGCCATTACTTGCTATTTTAATTTTATATAAATTTAATTCTATATTTTACAATGTATAAGTGTTTATTATTACAGTAGATTCTTGGTAATTTGTATATGTAATCAATGAGAAGTATTTTTGTACTATTATTATTATAAATATTTTTATTTTAATTCTGTTTTATCCAACATGAATATTAATACATCTGATTTCTTAATAATATCATTTGCTTGTGGTATCATTCTCCATTCCTTCTTTTCAACTCTTGTTCAATCCTTTTTAGATGTCTTCTAAGCTAGCAAAAACTAAATTTTTCACCCATTTTCTGTGATTTTTTTTCAATTGCATTTTAGGTTTTGGGGTACACGTGAAGAAAATGCAAGATTGTTGCATAGGTACACGCATAGCAGTGTGATTTGCTTCCTTCCTCCCCATCACCTATATCTGGCATTTCTCTCCATGATTTTTAATAAAGATATTTTAGAGTTATATAGGTTTTTATTCCATATTCTTGTTCATTTTATAAATGTATATGAAAAAATTTACCTCAAATTGTGCCTCACACTTTTATTTATTTTCTTATTAGGTAGTATGAATTGAATTGTGTCCACCTAAAACTTATATACTGAGGTATTATCCCTTGGCACTAAGAAAGTAACTTTATTTGAAAATAAGGTCATTGTAGATAAAATTAGATAAGATAAAGTTACACTGCAATGGGTTGGGTCCCCAATTCAATGTGATTGTTGTCCTTATAAAAAGAAAAATCAATGGATATAGATGTACACAGGGAGAAAATTATGCAAAGATGAAGGCAGAGATTGGGTGATGATTCTACTACTCAAGAAATGCCAGATTTTGCCAGCAAACCACCAGAAGCTAGGGATGAGACCTGGAACTCATTGTTCTTCACAGTCCTCAGAAGGAACCAGTCATCCCAATACATTAATTGTGGACTTCATAACTTTGAAAACAAATAAATTTCTATCATTTATGCCCAGTTAGTGGGTATTCTGTTAAATATTCAAGCAAAGTAATATACCACTATGTTTTTAAATGTGTTTTCCCTATTTTTTGCATCCTTGCCAGTATTGGTTATTTTTTTTTTCTTTTTGATAACAAACAGTTTAACTGGGGTGAGGCGATATCTCATTGCAGTTTTGATATTTCTTCCACTGACAATCAGAAATGTTGAGGAATTTTTATATACCTCTTGGCCATTTGTCCATATATTTTTTGAGAATTATTTTATTCAGATTATTTGCCCATGTTTTTAATTGGATTATTCTTTTCTGTTGAGTTGTTTGAGTTTTTAAAAAATATATATTCTGGTTATAAGTACCTTGCTATATGTGTAGTTTGCCAATATTTTCTCCCATTTTTATGTTGCCTTTTCCTCTCTTTATTGTTTCCTTATCTGTCCAGAAGGTTTTGGCTTAATCTAATCCTATTTGTCTAGGTTTGCTTTTGTGGCTTGGGCTTTTGAGGTCTTACCGCAAAGATCTTTTGCCCAAACCAATGCCCTGAAGTGTTTTCTCAAAGTTTTCTTTGAGTAGTTTCATAAAGAACTTACATTTAGATCTTTTTGGAAAATAGCTTGGAGTATTCCTCAAAAAATTAAATTAAAATGTCATATGATCCAGAAATTCTACTGTTGTGAGTAAATGCAAAACAATTAAAATAACTTTGTTTAAGAGATATCCACATTCTTATGTTTATTACAAAACTGTTTCTAATAGCCAAAATATGGGGTCAACCTAAGTACTCTTCAACAGATAACTGATTACAAAAATGCTCTATATATACACAGCAAATTATTATTCAGCTACAAAAAACAAAATTCTGTTCTTTACAGCAACAGGGATGAGCCTGGAGGACATTATGTTAAGGGAAATAAGTCAGGTGCAGAAAGACAAATATTGCATGTGTCAACTCATATGAGGGAGCTTCAAAAGTTGCTTTCAAGAGAGTAGAGAGTAGAATGACAGTTACTAGAGGCTGGGAAGGACATGGGGAAGGGATCATAGAGAGAGATGGATTATTGTGTAAAAAATATACAGCTAGATGGAAAGAATAAATTCTAGGGTTCCATAGAACAGTAGGGTGACAGTAGTTAACAATAATTTATAGTAGATTTTAAAGATAGCTAGAAGATTTAGAATATGAACACAAAGATATATAAATGTTTGTGGCAATGGATATTCTAATTACCTAGTTCTATTATTAATATTGGATTCATGTATCAAAATATGATGAGAACCCTATAAGTATAAAGAGTTATCTATTAACTATTTTTATGTTTTTCTTTCTGCTTGTCGTTAGCCCATGCAATTATTCTGCCACATATTCCTGTGTAAACCACTCTGTCTACTCATTTTCTATTTTCCTATTTTGAAAATTGAGATTTTCAAAACTATCTCTATGACAAAATGAGCACGTAGTCATCATTTTAATCTTATCCAATTTATCCTCCATACACTTCCATTTTAAAAACTCATAGAACAATATTGAGGCTAATAGGTCCAACTTTTACTTCAGTATTTCACAGCTGATATGATTATATCTGTTGGAGTATTTGGAATTCATTCTCAATCATCTATGCTTCTGGTGATCTGCACTGTCTTCAAGCAAGTTGGTCTCAGATAAAATTTTAAAGTTTTTGTTTTATGTGATGCATGAAGGACTATGTCTTTCAGGATGTGTTGCTCTGACATTCTATGTACAAAACTATTTTTAAAAAATTTGTCAAAGGTAATTGGGCACATTTGGAGTTATTTTAAATCATTTTTGCTGTTATATTATTTTTTAAGAGCTATGCTCTTTTGGATGGACATACAGAAGTAAAAATCTGATGGCAGTCCAGGTGAGTACTTGCTTCTGATTGTTACAACTCTGCAATTTTAAATTTTATAATATAATTGAATTGAGAGTATCAATGAAATAAAGTTTTCAGCCAGATAATTTGGAAATGTTCATCTTTTTTTTTCAGGGTTAAGCATTGATTAATAATGTAAATATGAATATTAAGCCAAGGAATAGGTTTCTCAACTCATACATACAAATGTGTCTGAATTATTTAGTGACAGAAAATCTTGGTACATTGTCATTTTAAAAACAAAGCTTACATGGCCAAATATATATATATTTCTTTTTCCCTATGGATTGTCATTTTAATATTGAAAAATATAGATCAGGATTTTTTTTTGTTTTTTTTTTTGGAGTGTTTTCTTTCTTTTTTTTCCCATTTATTTATTTTATTGCATTTTAGGTTTTGGGGTACATGTGAAAAACATGCAAAATTTTTGCATAGGTACACACATGGCAGTGTGATTTGCTGCCTTCCTCCCCATCACCTACACCTGGCATTTCTCCCCTTGCTATCTCTCCCCAGCTCCCCACCCCCCACCGTCCCTCCCCTATTTCTCTCCAACTGACCCCAGTGTGTAGTGCTCCCCTCCCTGTGTCCATGTGTTCTCATTGTTCAACACCCGCCTATGAGTGAGAACATGCGGTGTTTGATCTTCTGCTTCATTGAAATTATAATGTCCAAGGCCAATTTCTTTACAACAGGATATTCCAAAACAAAATCAATCATACTAAGTAATAAATTTGTTATTTTGTTTTACTTTCACATTGTTTTCTGTATATTAGGACAATAATGACAGAGAGAGATGAAATAAAAAAACGTCAATAATTTTCTTTAACATAAATAACTTTCTATTTTAGATATTTGGAAGGAAATTCACTCTTTTATAGTAATTACGCCTCAGACCTCTTAAAATACTTAAAATATTATTAAACTATAATTAAGTCATATCACCTATATTTTAAAATGAGTTTATATGTTTTTATGTATGTATGTATGTGTGTATATATATATTTATATGCATGTATATTATTTACATATTTATAAAAATAAAGATAATATGTCTAATACATGTCTTACTTGATTATAATTATATAGATATATTAGTTTAGATATGTAATACTTTAGAGATGGGTCTCAGGCTGGTCTTGAAACCTTGGGCTCCAGGGAGCCTCTGGCCACAGCCTTCCCAACAGCTGGGATTACATGCAAGGACTTTCATACCCAGCGTACTGTGTTATATTTTAAACACAGTTGAGACACTTCATGGTTTTTCTTATTGCATTAAATATATATTCCATTATATTTTCCTTTAGGACATTATGTTAACGAGGATAAATTGATGAGAAGCACAATGGTAAATAAATTAATAGTGACAGATAAAATTTCTTAGAATGCCTTCATGTGAAAAGAGAACCTAAATAATACTCTGGGGATGCTGAGTATTATGCATAAATCATTTTTTGACTCTTTTTAACAGAAGTTTTATGAACTGATATAATAATTTTCTTAAATCTATCAACAGGAAATGAATTTCAATGTAATGTAAGTACCTATGCCCTTGTCAGAACTACACTGCCATGTATAGTTTTAGTCCCTGGGATATTATTGTGTGGATTTGAATCTGTATTTATTCTCCACTTGTTCTTTTGAAAAATAAGCTATTACATTTTATCTTTGGTTTCTTTTGAATAAAATTATCTAACACATTTTTTGCATGTTTATGTAGATTTGCATATTATGTATCATATTTTTATATCATTGCAAGCTAAGCATTCTCAAACTTTAAAATGCCCTGCAGTTCATTAATAAATAGAAAGCTGAAATATTACAAGGAAACTGAAACTTAAAATATATATTGATATAGTGATAATATTTGGGATTAAAATACACAGTAATTCAGAGAGAATGTTTTACTAGTTAGTAAGACTTTTCTATATCAATAATTTAGTAACATGAATTAGCTCTCTAAGTAGAATAAATCAGTTGTGACAATATTTATTAAGCTCAAATCTCTTCTGAGTGACTCTAAAATAAGTTTCTACTTCAGATATGGATTTTGCATAGAAAAACCACTAAGTGCTTTCTTTTCTCTGGTGTGTACATTCCTTTTGAATAAAAGAACTTACTAAAATTTTAAGCCTTCTGTGAAGTTGTGCTAGTTGGTTGCTGTGATTAGCACATGCTTTCAAATTAAATAATGATATGAGACCAACTCTCTCCCTTACTATTAAAACAACAGGCTTAATAATAAAGCAGTGCAATAAAGTTCAGTCAATAGTTGCAACCATATTTTCCCTGAAGAATACCTTTTTTTGTGAGAAAAAAAAAAATCTGCTCTGGAACCATAGTAGAAAGACAGAGTAGAGGAGTGATCATAACCTGTTAATTACTTTTATGAACTTACTTATCTTTTTTCTTGGTTTATCTGTTTTCAGAGGCTGCATTTGTGTGTGCTGCATATGCTGTAAAATGTACAGATTAGAATTTTTATAAATTTGTTCAGTGTTTTTAAACCTGGACAGACTCAGTTTTAAAACTTTGCATATTATCTATTATAGCATCAAGTACATAGTAACCTTGTAAGCCACGTTGAGTGAGATAACTGAGTTATTGAGATAACTGAATTATCAAGATAGCTGAGTTTCATTCAGTTCTGCAATTTAACATACAATCTGTATGCAAATAGAAGCCCTATATCCAAATTCAGGACATGAAT
The DNA here is from genome assembly GCF_009761245.1 of Sapajus apella. NCBI lineage: Eukaryota > Metazoa > Chordata > Mammalia > Primates > Cebidae > Sapajus > Sapajus apella. The sequence continues at coordinate 22,551,984 of NW_022436967.1, read as the reverse complement.
AAGTGAGTTTGCAGGGAGTTCTACTGGGGATGATTTTTGGAATTCAGAAATAAAGAAAATTAAGTGGGTTTGATAGTGTGTAGACTGTCTTTGCTGCTATTTAAGTCATTCTAGATGATAGTCGATAATGAGATTGGAAAGAAAGATTAGGTCAAATTCCCAACTTTTCATTGAAGTGAGGTTTTAAAGAAATGAGTAGATAATAACAGTATGGAAATATAGTGATGCAACCCAAATTGTATCTGTCTTAAGGGAGTGGTGTTAGTTTTAAGAAGACAGAGAAGGAGTGATCTGATATTTTCATTGAGGAGAAAGAAGGCACAACCACATGACCCTGATGTATGTGAGATACTGGAAAATAACCATTTTCACCTTAAGAATTCTGTAGAAAAAGAAAAGTTCAGGGAAGTGGGCCACATTTCAGCTAGGGTATGCAATTGAATAGAACATTAACAGAGGCTTGACTATATAAGAGTTCTACAATTATGCAGCACAATGTTAAGAGAAATATAAGTCCATGATTTGGGGAGAGGAAGATATTATAGAGATGAAAATAGAAATCACTAAAAAAATACAAATAAAAATACTAAAAATTATTTAGAAGAAGAGTAGTCAGTACTATGTTACAAAGTAAAGACAAGCATGGTGGATTTAGAGTGACTTGACTTTTCTTAGACTTATGGATAGTTATACTTCACAACATTTAAATATAAAATATTTAAGGGTGATCTTGTGGGATTCAGTGTTTCTTTAAATTTGGTCTACTGTTCAGGCACTGATGATGACAGGTAGAGGCAAGATAAGCATTAAGAGCTGATGCTCAAACTCACAATGTTAAGTTGGGAGAACAAGTAAATAGCAGCCGTGATGTCTGAAATATATGAATGAATGGCAAAATAGGGTGAACTTTCTTGAGAAGGGTATCCAAGGTGAAACATCTTATCTTGATAATCTAACACAATAGTAAATTTGATTTTACTGCAACACTCAACACAAATATTCTACATCAAAGTACATCAGTTATAATTTGCATAAATATGAACTTAGAACCTTATTTTAAGGATTCTAACACAGTAACCCAGGAGTAGAACTTATGGTACTGCAATACTTGCAAGTTCCAAGGTGATGTCAATGTTTCTGTTCCCTGGGCCACACTTTAAGTAACAAAAGCCTGTATGGCTCATGAATCACAGGTGAAATTTCTGACAAATAGCAATCAGGCATATCAAGCAATAGTGCTTTCATTAATGTTGGGAGTTTCCCTGTCATATTATCACTGAGCTAAGGACAAAAGTAAGGTTATTATGGGAAGTCAGAGGAATTACACAGCTGGACATATCCAGCAACAGATATGGAGGAGTGGGTGGGTGGAGATAAGACCATAGTCTTGTTGGTTAGAAGACACGCGTAGTTTAAGTGGATCCGTGGATCCTACAGGGCAAGTCAATTGAGACCTTTAAAATGGTATCAGCTCTGCTAACATTCTGGCTAGGAAGCAAGTAGAGACATGGACACCACCACTAAATACTTTTTTTTATGGTCATTATTGACTAGATTTATGACATAATTTTATAAATACTATATAGGTGGTTTTTTTAATTCTTTTTTTCTTCTCTAAAATTACTCTCACATCGTCAAGCCATTAATCTTGGCTTACTCTGGGATTTCAAACATACTTATTTTACCTTCTTTAGATAAAAATTATCTTATTGTTAAAATCTATACTTTAATTAAAATATATCTGATTTCATATCCTTCTAGAATACTTTTGTTCTTCCTTAAGCTTTATATTAAATTTGAAATCCCCTTGTTTATTTTTCTTACAATGCTTATGTTTGGTATATAATGCATTTATATTTCTCTCAAAATGATTTGCAAATTTTTTATATAGAGCTGGACTTTTCAATTCTGACTGAACATTAAAATTACCTGGAGAGATGTAAAAATATATGTACTAATTAATTAAACTAAATTAAATAAAGTCTTATATTCTACTTAAATTTAGCTCAGAGGGTTAATTTAATTAATAGTGCTGGCAGAGGTTAAAATCTACAGTGACGGCTTTACACAGAGATGAGAACCATGCAAATGAAATATTTTTTAAAGACTTAATTCTCTGTTTTCTCTATATATTTTATGTAAGGTACAAATTTATCTCTGGGCCTTAATCATTATTATAGCAATTTTTTTCAGTAAAGAAATAGCCACAGGTACCGTAGCGTTCAGTTTTGGTTTCCATGAAGGAAAACTTCATACAAAAGCCAGTCAGCAACATTTATGACATTAGGTTGTCAATAACTTTGATAAAATCCATTTTTAAAAAGTGTATAATAGCTAATCACTTGGTCCAAATAACGTGAATGCTAAATCACAGACAGCTGTGTCTTTATCAGTCTCATTGTTTTTTTTTTTCATGATAAATAACACAGCAATAAACTACTGTAAATAAAACTAATCAAATGTGTTTATTCACATAATAGGAGCGTGCTGAAAGTTGGGCTGTTTTTGAATCTACAGCTCTGTTTATATGGCTTTTGTGTGTAAACATTCACAGATGGGCACACTTTCTCTATTAAGAGCACCTGTAGAAGATTGCTGGAAAGATTTCAGAAAAATCTTGAATTATTTTAAAATGTATATCACACTAGCTGCTGAATGATGATTTTAGTAGTTTTCATTAGGTAAGTGCACAATATGATATTAAGATTTGTTCGCTGCCCGTGGTGGAACTGGATAAGACAAGCTATTGTTTTTGTCTTTCCTTCATTCTATACATATTAATTTCTTCCTTCCTTCTTTAGTCATTTATTACTGCATAGGAAAAAAAAACTCTGTAAAAAGATGAACAAACTACAAATAATTTTGTTCAAAATATGTTTCATGGCTATCTTCCTGGTGAACAGAATTAGATTATGTAGAAACACAGACAATTCTTTTTCCCTTTCCTCTTTACTTCAAATTCAATCCTCTTTTTCTGTTTTCTTTTTTTAAATTGTGCTTTAGGTTTTGGGGTACATCTGCAGATCATGCAGGATTGTTGCATAGGTACATACAGGCAAGGTGGTTTTATGTATCCATTCTCCCATCACCTATATCTGGCATTTCTCCCCATGTTATCTCTCCTCAACCTCCCCACCCATGCTGTCCATCACCTAGCCCCCTCAAAAAAAAACCCAGTGTGTGATGCTCCCCTCCCTGTGTCCATGTGTTCTCATTGTTCAACACTTGCCTATGAGTGAGAAGATGTTGTTTGATTTTCTGTTCTTGTGTCAGTTTGCTGAGAATGATGGTTTCCAGATTCATCCATGTCACTAAAAGGACACAAACTCATCGTTTTTTATGGCTGCATAGTATTCCATGGTGTATATGTGCCACATTTTCCTTGTCCAGTCTATCATGGATGGGCATTTGGGTTGGTTCCAGGTCTTTGCTCTTGTAAACAGTGCCACAATGAACATACATGTGCATGCGTCTTTATAATAGAACGATTTATAATCCTATGGGTATATAGTCAGTAATGGGATTACTGGGTCAAATGGAATTTCTATTTCTAGATCCTTGAGGAATCACCACACTGTCTTCCACAATGGTTGAACTAATTTACACTCCCACCAACATTGTAAAAGTGTTCCTATTTCTCCACATGCTCTCCAGCATCTGTTGTCTCCAGATTTTTTAATTATTGCCATTCTAACTGGCTTGAGATGATATCTCAACGTGGTTTTGATTTGCATTTCTCTAATGACCAGTGACAATGAGCATATTTTCATATGCTTGTTGACCTCATATATATCTTCTTTTGAAAAGTGTCTATTCATATCCTTCACCCACCTTTGAATGAGTTTTTTTTTTCTTGTAAATTTGTTTTAGTTATTGGTAGATTCTGGATATTAGCTGTTTTTCAGATGGGTAGATTGCAAATTTTTTTTCCCATTCTGTTGGTTGTCAGTTCACTCTAATAACTGTTTCTTTTGCTGTGCAGAAGCCTTGAAGTATAATTAGATCCAATTTGTCTATTTGGCTTTTGTTGCCAATGCTTTTGGTGTTTTAGTCATGAAGTCATTGCTTATGCCTAAGTCCTGAATGGTTTTGCCTATATTTTCTTCTAGGGTTTTTATGGTGTTAGGTCTTATTAAGTCTGTAATCCATCTGCAGTTAATTTTAGTGTAAGGTGTCAGGAAGGGGTCCAGTTTCTGCTTTCTGTACATGGCCCAACTTAAATTGTAAAATATTTACATTTGAATTAATTAAAAAGAAAGGGAGCAGCAACAAATTTATTTTCACACAATATTTTTTTAACTTTACCTATAATTAGTTTCTCAATCTATATGCTTCTCTACTCTGGTCCTATCCTCAAATTTGCAAGATTTTGAAGATGGGTTGAATTTGCCCTGGTACAGAAAAGAAGTCCAAAGAAGTTCTGAACTTCCAGAGTTGCTATGGCTATTACCAAGTATTAGATTGGTACAGAAGTAATTGCAGGTTTTGTCATTGCTTTTAAATGGCAAAAACAACAATTATTTTTGCATTTACCTAATACAAAGCTACAAGAGCACTAGCACATTATTCAGATAATAAACCATCTCCTCAAATTATTGTTAAATAATTTTATAAGAAAAGCTATACCCATGTTGTGCTTCAACAAAACCATGTTTGTTTAATAGATGTTTTTCATGTTTCTTCTTTTATATCCTTTGAAAATATTTGGAAGGGAAGGTCCTGAACTTTAGACTTATTTGATGAACACAAATTGTAGTTTGTCCTCCACCAGGGAACACATAAAGGACAGATGAAAGTTCTAATTTATTATTTGTACAGCATAAAGCTTTGGTTATTAAAAGTCAATTGTGAAATTTGTCAATTTCACAAATTTGTATGTTAATTAGTTCATTGTGCTTCTCAAAAAAATGTTATAAACCATAGAGTATAACACAGCTATAACACAATGTAAATATTTATAATAAAATTTATGTTAAAAATCTATGCTAAGATTTGCATTCCTAAAAGCATAGTCTTAGTCTCCTCTGAGTATGGAAAATAATATAATAACTGGCAACAACAGGTACATATGATACTGTTATTAAATTTTATGATATTTTCTCAAGTGATGACTATTTTGCAAGTTTTTATCCAACATTTTAAATAATATCATTAAGTAAGAATTATTCACATGATCCTGTCTCTAGAAGCAATGCATTCGATTAAGCAGATGTTAACACCTCAGTATGAATGAATTCCATTCTGGAATCTTGTCTCTAGATCCAATGCATTTCACCAAGCAGAAGTTAACATGTCAGTATGAATGAATGAGCCATTTGCAGATGTGATACATTTGTTGTTATAATTTTATTGCAGCTTCAGGAATACTTATAATGAAATCAAAATGATTAACAGACAATAAACTGTGGCAGAAAATAAAGAATTTAGTTGATACATGCCAATGAATATCAACTCAATCATTTGGATTCCAATCAGCTTATAGAACTGATTAGGTATATGACATTTGTAAGTTTTGAATGCTGAATTTTCTCACATATAAATTAAAATATTAACAGTATTTATAGATTTTACATATTTATATAGATACACATACACATATATATCTTAACTCAACATATAGTAGAGTTATAGATTTATTTAATATAGTACATCATACATGAGTATACTATATATTTTAGTCATGAAACTAGAATATAAAATACGTTACATATAAAATATACAAAAATATTAAAAATATATGCTACTTTTGTTAAAAATAAGTTATCAACTTCAAATTTGGATTGCAATGTAAATAATATAATGTATTTTTAAGCATATATTAAAATGCTCACCGAATAACTCCTGTCCTGGATCATTGGAGCCCCTTATCAACAAGAGTTTTGCTAATGAGAATTTTCTTGAATTATACCTCAAAATATTTCCATTGCATAAAATTTATTTTAAAGAAAATATTCATGCTATTCGTTAAAAATGTATTACAGAGTTCACTTAAACTTAAATATTCTCAGTTATATATTTTTTTCTTCTTTGTTTTTGGTATTTAAGTATTCTTAATATGTAAGAAAGAAGCAAAGTTACACTTCACTTTAGGCCTTAGGCAATAATTATACAGAATAAAAAAATGCACTGATACATATATCTATATCTGTATATATACAAACACACACACACATAGCTACATGTGTGTGCATATATATAGTGGTATTGATAACACTAATTATTTGTGTTTTGGTTTAGTAATTGCACCCTGATATTTTAGACATAAATTTTCAACTCTGGTTAAGTGATACTTTAAAGTTTATAATCAATAAACATTTTTCATGGTCTATGAAGTTTTATTTGGAATATCTAGGCTTTAATATATTAACATACTTTTGAATAAAATATGAATAGCATTCTATACATTAATAATTGACTTATTAGAGTCATTAGAAAAATGGTAAAAATCAGGCAGAGGTGCCAAAGCTTGCAAGAATGGGGTAAGGTGCAACAAAAATGGCCACTGAAATTTCTGGCTACACTTCTGAGATAAGAAAGAGCAATATGGAATCTGCACACCTGTCTCTAATATTTTGAGAACAGCATGCTTTTTATATATCCTGGCTTCTGTAAGCTACATATGAGCTTCTCACAGAAAAGGGGTATAGGTGCTGGCCATGGTGCTGAAGATAAGGGTTAGCTGCTCTTGTACTAAAACCTAAACTTGACCAAATTAACTGCATTTTCCTTTCCAAGACTATTCCTGGAAGTTCCAAACCTGTGCAAAACTCTGTAGTTGCAAAATCGTTTTACCAGATATATTGGACAACTGTGGTTGTCTAGGTGGAGAGATAGATTCCTGTGCTTCCTACTCTGTTACCTTTCTTGAATCTTCCAATTGTACTCTTGAACTAAAATTTAAACCAAACGACTAACATTTTTACTTAAAATTATACTCTTCAGTGGATTGATGATGTCTCATTATCTTTCCTAAATTAAATGCTTAGATTTTTAAGTTTTTTTGTTATATCATCAATTATCATTTATGAAAAATCATTAAGTAACACCTACCATATGAGAGCAGCTGTGAGGCCAAGAATGATTTAAACTAAAGTTGTACTATAATTGAAGTTCACTTATTCAACCAAGTGGAAAGGCCATGTAAATCATCATTTAATTTCAAGGTAGAAAAAATAATTTATTCACCTATTATCCTTTAGTTTCATTAATTAGATTCAGTATACTGAAGTAGATTCCTCCTACTATTGAATTACCTTTTGACCAGTAAATCTAACACCATACAGAAACATTTTAAATCAGATTAATGTTTACATAATCATAAAGCTAGTTTCAAATTTATATGGCTAAATTCAAAATAATCAATCACTGGAAATATTTTAATTGAATATCAATAATTTAGAAAATATTAAAATTAGCTCTCTCACTATCAAGTGGAAATGTTACCATTCTTCATTATGTTTCTCTGAGCTCAGTCCATTACAGCCATCTTGTTGGAGTACAAAACAAAGGTGAAAATATCGTCTAAAAATTACTATTGCTAAACATCCACACAAAAAATAAAAATAGAAAAGAAAGATATGGATTTATGATATTATTAACTAATAATACATTTGAAATAGCTTCTTTAATTTCAGAATTCAAGAAATCATCTAAGAAAACTTTATTGAGAAAATGAAAATTAAAAACCAAAACATTGTTTCCATGACATGATAGTAAAAAAAAAAAAAAAAAGGAATCCGCATAAATAATATAAGAGGATCATATTGGAGATTATGGGGTTTATATGGAAACTGAAAGCAAATATGGAAGATTATATTTGCTTGAATCAATTTATAATATAATGGTTTTCAAAAAATTCCATTTGGCTGTAAAATATTCTGAAAAAATTTTCAAAAGTTTTAAACAAATATTTATCATTAGATGTCAGACTTGGTAGAAAAGCATGAAGTCATCTATATGGTATTTTTATTTGCTAAAAATTTCAAGTTATAATGTTTTGCAAATAAAATTAAAAAAAATTGAAGGCCAAGACCATTATTACAACCACAGTTTTCACATTATAATTTTACAATATACCTAAATTTGGGGGTTAAAAATAACTTGGCAGTTACCACTGAAAATAACTCGGTAGTTAATATAAGTATAAAATTAAAACACATGGATTTTATTCCTGAGTTGTTCAGCTTCTAGACTTAAAAATATGTATCTCAAGATATTACATATAATAAGTAAAATATCAAAATTAACATTTTCATGGTGACATTTAAAATAAATACTAAAATATATGATTGTGAAATTGGCTAAATGATTTCAAATATCAAGGGAAATGTTAGCACATTTTTTTTCTTATGGAAAGATGTGTTCATATTTAAACTTCAAAAATTCCTGCTGCACATATATGAAACTATTTTGAAAAATATAAGTAAACTAATTAAAAATGTCTTGCATGTTTAAGATTCATTTTTATTTTTTCAGGCACACAACATAGATAAGAGGCAATACTGCAGAAGAAAAAGAAAAATAGACAAGTTACCGCTGATAATTTGCTTGGTGGTAATTGAAATTTCACCAATTTTCTTTCTAAATCGTTTTTTTATTTTACTTGATACTTTAAAAATAAACTTTACCTTATTTTAAAAGCCTAACATTTTAATTTTGTTGGAATTTTTATAAAAATATGATGTGTTGAGCAGTATTACAGCTATATATTTCCAAAACTTGATATGTTTTTAAATGTACATTATTTTCTTTGTCTTTCCATTACTTGGTTACTGCCAATAAAAATTGTGTGTGTGCATGTGTGTGTATGTATGTGGAACTTGAGTAATTAAAACACATTTTCCTAGTGAAAAAACACCAGAGCATTTTACTCAAAAATATATATTGTTTTTGTTTCACCATTTTTTTCTAGAAAAGTATTTCATCAGCAATAAAGATATTATTTATTTTATTAAGACTGTGTATAAGAATGCTTAAGATATGAATAGTTTCTAATTCAGTGAGTTTGCAAAAGCATGTTTATATGTTCTCATTGTTCAACACCCGCCTATGAGTGAGAACATGCAGTGTTTGATCTTCTGCTCTTCTGTCAGTTTGCTGAGAATGATGGTTTCCAGGTTCATCCATGTCCCTACAAAGGACCCAAACTCATCGTTTTTGATGTCTGCATAATATTCCATGGTGTATATGTGCCACATTTTCCCTATCCAGTCTATCGTCGATGGGCATTTGGGTTGGTTCCAGGTCTTTGCTATTGTAAACAGTGCTGCAATGAACATTCATGTGCACGTGTCCTTATAGTAGAACGATTTGTAATCCTTTGGGTATATACCCAGTAATGGGATTGCTGGGTCAAATGGAATTTCTATTTCTAGGTCCTTGAGGAATCGCCACACTGTCTTCCACAATGGTTGAACTAATTTTCACTCCCACCAACAGTGTAAAAGTGTTCCTATTTCTCCACATCCTCTCCAGCATCTGTTGTCTCCAGATTTTTTAATGATCGCCATTCTAACCGGCGTGAGATGGTGTCTCAATGTAGTTTTGATTTGCATTTCTCTGATGACCAGTGATGATGAGCATTTTTTCATATTATGCAGCCATCAAAAACGATGAGTTTGTGTGCTTTGTAGGGACATGGATGAACCTGGAAACCATCATGCTCAGCAAACTGACAGAAGAGCAGAAGATCAAACACCGCATGTTCTCACTCATAGGCGGGTGTTGAACAATGAGAACACATGGACGCAGGGAGGGGAGCACTACACACTGGGGTCAGTTGGGGGGAAATAGGGGAGGGACGGTGGGGGGTGGGGAGCTGGGGAGAGATAGCAAGGGGAGAAATGCCAGATGTAAGTGATGGGGAGGAAGGCAGCAAATCACACTGCCACGTGTGTTCCTATGCAACAACTTTGCATGTTCTTCACATGTACCCCAAAACCTACAATGCAATAAAATAAATAAATGGGAAATAAATAAATAAATAAATAAATAAAGTAAAAAAAAAAAAGCATGTTTATGTTAATTTCAATGCCAGATTGATGATACATGTTATGTGTGCACAGAAATTAGGCTTGACAGTTTGTTTTTTGTTTGTGTGTTTGTTTTTAATAATACCTGGTACCAAGATTGTGGTAGACCTCTAGCTAAGATATAACCTCCTGATCAGAGGCTACAAAGAGGACTGGATCTTTTTATTGCAAAACATAGAATAATTTATTTCAAAAAATTCTAAACATTTTTTATAAGGTAATTACCAGTCACTTGTTAGGTATATGTCTGAATAGGGGTTATGTAAGAGCAGATTTCTTTTTCTTATTATAATATCTTATGAATTTTCTCCTTTGAATATATATATATTTTTTGGTTGATGAGAAAACGTGAGCTGACTTCTCAGTTTAAGAAGCTCTTGAACATCTGGCTCTTGAGAGGAGAAACTTTGGCTCTGCTAGTCTTGAAGTTTCTTTTTTAAATTTTATTATTTTTTATTGCATTTTAGGTTTGGGGGTACATGTGAAGAACATGCAAGATTGTTGCATAGGTACACAGATGGCAGTGTGATTTGCTGCTTTCCTCCCCTTCACCTATATCTGGCATTTCTCCCCATGCTATCTCTCCCCAACGCCCCACCCTCCACTCTCCCTCCCCCATTTCCCCCCAACAGACCCCAGTGTGTAGTGCTCCCCTCCCTGCGTCCGTGTGTTCTCATTGTTCAACACCCGCCTATGAGTGAGAACATGCAGTGCTTGATTTTCTGCTCTTGTGTCAGTTTGCTGAGAATGATGGTAATTTTTTTTAACACCAAATTTGTTTTATTTCAAATTTGTAATAAAATATATTCTAGGCAACTTTTCAGACATCATTTTATAGCATCATCATAAACCCTGTACCACTGCTATCATTCCAAAAGCTGCTAGAACTCTGGAAGTCATCAAGTGATCCAGCCCTTCAGCCCAGGAATACAGGTAGAATTCACATGATAGGTGGTAAGAAAGCAATGTCCATGGGCCACTCTGATCCCTCCTTTTTACCCTGGTAGGTAAGGTATGATCTTAGGAATGTATATTTATATATATGTTTATGTTTATATTTATATATATTTGTGTGTGTTGAATATTAGTCAGTGAAAAAGTTAAAGTGACAAGTTCTATGCTTTGTTCTCATAGCTCTTTGAAGTTATCCACCTCACCAGCAGTTGGAAGGTCTCAGGTCTAGCAGGCTCCACCCACGTGTAATCCTGGGGCAGGTGTGCATCTTGATTTTTTTCCCCAAGAGATTACTCAAGGGGGAGAACAGCAGCAACCCAGGCCACCAGTACTTCCCCAATTTTAGATTAGGTTAAGAGGTTAGAATAAATTAACTGATGGGGAATGGCAGTAGGTGGCAGTCAGACCCAGGAGTCAGATTTGAGTAGTTGCCTGATCTCAGGAAGGTCTAAGGAATAAAAAGCTTTGACTTTTTGTTCCCCTCTTAAATAGTGGCATCAAGTCATGAAGGCCAGTGAAATGTGATTAGTCTCCTAAAATGACTTCTAATTCCTCCAGGTCCTCCTAGAGAGCCAAATCCTCCTTAGTGACATCTGGCAGCTCCAGGGCCAACTTCATCCACCATCTAGCTTCAGAGTTTTTCCCTAGTTCTCTGTAGCACTTAGAAATATATATACCCTTCCTGCTTTGGAAAATCCCGGCTGTAGTTCTTCAGCCTTTAGGAAGCTCTGGAGGGTATCTTCTACAGTGGCACTGAGAGGGCTTTCAAGCAAGGCTGTAGCAGTTTTTTTTTTTTTTTTTTTTTTTTTTTTTTTCTAGCCAGCTCAGGTGAGAGACCTGATGGCACCACCTGCCAAGAAGAAAATGAGCCATGGGATTTTCTGACTGGAGAGCAATGGCTTTGTCCACATGCTCCTTGAAGCTAAAGCCACTCTGGATGCGCTTCTGGATGCTCTCATGCTCAGCCAGCTGACCACAAAGAATATTTCTTACATAAGTAAACTCATGACACGGGAGTTTGCTGTACAGCTTATTTCATACCCAGATATTAAACTTAGTACCCAATAGTTATCTTTCTTATTCCTCTTCCTCTTCCCACCTTCCACCCTCAAGTAGGCCACAGTGTCTGTTCTCTTATTAGTGTTCATAAGTTCTGGTCATTTAGCTTCCACTTATAAGTGAGAATATTTGGTATTTGGTTTTCCATTCCTGTGTTAGTTTTCAAGAAATAATAGTATCCGGCTCCATCTATGTTCTTGCAAAAGACATTATCTTGTTCTTTTCTAAGGCTGAATAGTATTGCATTATATATATACAAGTATTCCAGGAGACCAGTATTACTAGGCCTCAGGAAATTTACAATCTTGATGGAAGACAAAGGGAAAGTGAAGACCTCACATGGCCAAAGCAGAAGGAAGACAGAGAGGAGGGAGGTGCCACACATTTTTAAACAACCAGATTTCATGAGAACTCGCTATCACTACAACACCAAGGGGAATGATGTTAGACCATGAGGAACTGCCCCATGATTCAATCACCTTCCACCAGGCCCTACCTCCCACATTGGGGACTACAATTTGACGTGAGATTTGGACAGAGAAACAGATCCAAACCATATCCAAAATCAATGTAAAGGATCGGTGAAATGGAAAGTCAAAAAGTTGGTTCTTTAAAAGGTAAATGAAGTTGAAAGACTGCTAGCTAGATTAACCAAGCAAAAAATAATGAAAATTCAAATAAACACAATCAAAAATAATAAAGGTTATCTTTCCAGTATACCACATAAACACCAAAAATTATCAGATTATTATGAGCATCTCTATGCACACAAACTGGAAAACAATAGAGGAAATTGACAAAACATACAATTGAACTAGGAAAAAGTAGAAATCCTGAAAAGACCAGTAGTGAATGGTGAAATTAAATCAGTCATACCAAATTTGACAACAAAAATAAGCCCAGGACCACACAAATTCATAGTCTGTCAGATGTGCAGAGAAGAGTTAGTGCCAATCCTACTGAAAATGTTTCAGAGAAATTGAAGTGGAGGGATTCATCTGTGACACTTTCTGTGAAGCCAGTATCACATTGATGAGGTTGATGTCATACCAAAGCTAGGTAAGAACACAACAGATAAAGAAAATAACAGGCTAATAACCCTAATAAACATAGATTCAAAAATCCTCAACAACTTACTAGCCAACCAAATCCAACAGCACATCAAAAAATCAATATACTGTGATCAAGTGAGCTTATTCCAGGGATACATCAGAATAGAGATTTATAAAACTGGAATACTCTTCAGTACAAAAATATTTAGACTGAAGTGCAGAGAAATAGTGAAAAATATTAAAATATAGGAAATAGCATAGGGAACATTCGATAATTGTGATATATTTATTTAGAATTACGGTAAGAGAGGAGACAAATTGGGACAAAAAATAATTCAAAAATAATGATGAATGATTTTATGATGAATTAAATTCTTCCAAGCACATATTTAAGAAGGTTTATCAACACCAAGCAGAATAGAGACAAACTGAAGATACAACTGCTAAAAATCAGAGAAAAAAAAAGTTTATAAATAGTCATTGAGTAGCTGGGGTAAGGAATGGTGGTAAGGCTTGAGAAGGAGCAACTTATGACTTAACAGGAATTATACAAAACAGAAAATAATAAAATGGCACCATTAAGTTCTCAAAAGAAAAAACAATCCAGATTTCTAAACTCATCATAAATATCATTCAACTATAAAGATATATATGATAAAAAAAAAAAGTATGTTAGATTTTGTCACCAGTAATTTTTCAGTCAAGAGTAAATTTGATGTAAATACTAATAAACCAAGCAAACATGCTATAATCTATATGTCAGCCAACACAAGAGCAGGAAATAATGTAACTTAAAAATACTGTATGTATCTTAGTTACATCTATGAAGAAATCCTCTTAGATATCTTTTGTAATTTCAGAATCTATTATGCCTTGATTTATTTTTCTATATTTCAGTATTACATTTTTCTGTGTTCTGCTACCTTGACTATTTACCTGCTCTGTTTTAGGCACAATTTATTTCTAAGGTTTGTCTACTTTGTTTTGTAATTCATCCAATTAAATAAAAATTTTCTCATTTAAGAATGCAATTTAATGAGTTTTGCAAAGTTTTACACGTATGTAATTTGCAACATAAACAACATATAGAATATTTCCATGAATCTAAAATTTTTGTTCTATTACTGCTTAATTCATTACTCTCATTCCGCTTCTAACTACACTCAACCAACAATCTTTTTTTGTCACTGTAGACTATATATTTTATTCTTAGAGTTTTGAATAAATAGAATCACACACAAAATACTTACTTGTATATGGTTTCTTTCTCCTAGCATGATGCCTCTGGGGTTCTTCTATGTTGTGAACATTAGTATTTATTTCCTTTTTAAGATGAAATTTATTTAGTGTATGATTACACCACAAATTGTTTATCCAAATATCTTGTTGATGGACATTTAGATTGTTTTTGATTTGGGGCTATCATTAATAAAATTGCTGTTTACATGTCAAAGCTTTTGTGCAGACATGCTTTCTTTCATCTTATGCAACTATTTAGTAATACAATTGCTAAGCAATATGGTAAATAAATGTTTTATTTTCTGAAGAACTGCCAAGGTTGAGAGTGAAAGCAGACAATCATTAGTATGCAGTATCACTCTTTTTTGCTGCCAATGTATCTGTTCCTGCACTGACATCTACCACTTTTGGAAAAATGGCAAACATGAAACATTGTACATAGCATGTCTATAAACATGCTGGTATGTGGTTTTATGCTTCAAGCCAATTTTTCTTCATTCTTATCTTTTAGTTATTTCTTGGAATTTGTTGTAAAATAAAGTATCTATTTATTTTAGCTGTTATACATTGTTGAACTTCTATTTCATAATTAATGTCATTTCTAAGATATAGTGCAGGAATCTACAACACTATTAAGTCTCCACCATGTATAACATTGTTAATTTTACTGACACACAAGCAAATCTATGGAATAACTAACCATATAATTTAATACAAAAACACTGTAATGGTTAAACTGTTTTAAAACATTGTACTAATACATTAGGTAAAGTCCTAAATGTTTATTTGAAGACTAGCATATTATTTTATTATATTGGCATATTTAAATTATTTTCCAATAAACAGGCATTATAAAAATGTAGAAGATTGTATATTTTTATATTAAAGAAATGCTCATAACTTATATATATTAGGTAAACATTAAATTATATCATGGACAGAAGTTATTTTTGGTCGGTTTCAATTAACCATATTAAAATTTACTGTATCATTTTATAAATCAATATTGCTGCTATTTTTCCGCAGAATTTATTTGTCTAATACAATCACATTTTTTATTCTTCAGTGGAAATAGCTGTTTTTAAAGTTATATTTTATGGATAAAATATACGAAATTTTGACATATTCCATTGTGTCTTCTCTATGAACCATATTTCCCTTTATTAAAATATCACAATTAAACATTAAAAGGTTCTTAGTAAGCTCATTGTAAATGATAAGAAATAGAAGATATTCTTAAATTTAATTTTATTGAAAAGTATAAACAATAATAAGACTTTGTTAAATATAACAAAATAATGTGATGAATACCAAATAACATTGAAATACTGAAGCAACAAGCAGTCTAAATTTCCTTAAGTTTTATGCTATTTAGTTAATCTTTATATCACTAATAACCTAACAGTCTTACTCTCATTCAAGAGCTTCATAGTGTTCTTCATAATTTCAACATTCCAAGTTTTCTTCCTTTTATTTACCTAAATAGCTATAACATATTTTTTACATCTTGTGATTTAATATCACACCAAAATACATTTTCAAACTACAAAGGTGTTGAAAAATTTAGAAACATCAACATTCAAACGCCAACTTATGTTTCCTTGCTCTCATAAAATGTTATCTACATAATGCCAAACACTCATTGTCTGTTCCCTTATTTTTGTGAGTGAGTTTGCATTTTCAGGTTGACAAATTTTTCTTTCATATTACTCAATGTATTTGTAAAAAATGTTCATGTCTGATGGAGTCAGTATTTTGTAGCAATTCCAATTTCATCCAAAGTTCATTTTTCATTCTTTGTTAAGATTGGAAAACACCCAAGCATAACATAAGGGAATATTCATGAACATATGCATAAGGACTCCATGACAGAGCCTTCTACCCATTTAAATTAGCATAAGGAATCATTTTACACACAATAAATCCAATAAAACAACATCATCACACAGAATGAATAGCATTTAATGATTTCACAAAACCTGTTCCACCATAAATTTTAGTATGAATTTTTGGCAGAATATTACATCCTTTGCAGTATTAAACTATTCAATCTTACTTCAGCACTTGTATTCTTTGCTGAGGTTGTAAAAATGTATGACTGATCATCTTGTTTTACATTATTATTTTACAGATTAATTTTTTGTTAATTTTAATAATACTTTGCAATAAAGTACTTTGGAACTAAATAAGATTCACATAAATCTCCAGTATAAATTTTTTTTGTAAAATTTTTACCATTTTGATCATTTACAATCATAAATGTTGATTATAGAAACATTTAAAAATTTTTTCGTTGAGTATATTATATTCATAGAGAATGAGTTGTTTTCTGTGAATATTACTTACTAAATTTTATCACTTACCATGTTTTTTACAACCACTACTATTCCTCTGCCAGAATACATACATGTGTACAGATACATACATGTACATACGATAAAATGATGACACAAATTTAAAGAGGTTACTATAATTATTGCTACAGCCCATAACTTGAATTTGAAAAACATCATTCCCAGGCTTACATTATCTAGTCATCAGTGCTAAACTCATTCAAATTGTTCAAAATTGATGAAAATATGTATACAGTTCTTACATTATTTGTATTAGTGCTCACATTTAAAAATTATATAAGCTGAAAAAAATTAATTAATTTAATACAATAAAATTACATGTTATTCACATTACTAAATCAATTCATGTATGATCACACATTCTTGGCAGCCTTCTGTTGAGTCAACTAGCCAACATCCCATAGAGCTCCTTTGGGACTTCCTTCAGGATATATAAATTTCAGGAGGTAGTATTGCACTGTAACAAAAGCTGCTTAGAGTCTGTATCAATAATTTGCCAGTGTTATATTTTGAAGAAAAACTGTTAAGTATTTTCAAATGATGCTGAGAGGCTAAATAAAACACTTAAAATGTTTCCACAGTTTTGCTCTATAGCCGCTTTTGGCAACCATAGCAGAAGTCATTTGTTGGAATAATGGGGAGCATGTGATACATTTGAGTATAAGTAAAATGAAAAAATGAGAAATTAATTACAAACATATCTAGGGATATCTAAGTAACAAGAACACAATCAGATGCAAATAAGAAAGAATGATGTATTTGCTAACATTACTAAAAGTTTTGTAACAGACTTCCCGTAAAGCACAATCCAGTCCTTCAACTGAGGAGATGCCTGTATATCTATAACTTTTAGGTCTACTCTTCTCTATTTTTAACTGATTTTTAGACAGTTTTTCTCCAGGTCCAGATCAGCAGTTTCAGACTTAATGGTCTGTAAAATTTGATGTCTGATGAAAAAAAAATGCCTCTTTTTAACCTCGTCAAAAGGAATCATTGTTAGCTTTGATTGTTTCTGATTGAAACAGAAAGCCATTTTTAACCAAATACTATAGGGAGCATACAAACCTTTCAGCAGTCAGGCTGTGCTCCCACTTCCAATTCTGAAGCCAAAGAAAAAGTTGACTTTATGTGAAACACATTAATAAAGGTACAGAAACAGTGATTCCAAAATATTTCAGTACTCTTATTAATATTAAAAAAAGGTATCAATGAGTCAAACAGTAAAAAATAAACCATAGCTATACATACGACACTTTTTCAAAAGTTTGATGTGAAAAAAAGGGAAAGAGGTTAAACTGAGGTGTAATACAAAGGGTATACATTTCCTAAATGTTAGATTATTTTTAAAAAATTCTATCTCAGTAAGAAAGACATAACTAGAAGAGGTCACTTTCAAAGGATTAGAGAAGACATTGAACTTGGATGAGATACATGTTCTTTAATGTTAAAGGAGAAAGAAAAAATAGAGCAAATCAAGTAAAAGTAGCTTTGCATATGTGAACAAAAATGTGGAAGTAGGAGATTATAACTTTTGCATAGAATAAAAAATAATGGGTGTGCCAGCTTTAAAATTGGCATTGGCATGTTAGAATAGTTAAGTGAATTGCACACGGAGGATGCTTTGCTTCCCAGGAGCTATTTAGGATTCAATTAAGATAGTAAATTTTGAATTTAGAGTGACTTTCCTCCTGCTTGCTGTGTGATTCATTCCAGCAGACCTGCACTGCTTAGGTATGAGTAGAGAAAAACAAATAAATCCTTATAAAGTGTAAAGGTTTTCCAGTTACATGCAATAAAAGACAGAAGGGTAAGACAACTATGAGAATATGTGAGTATAATATGGTAACGTTGGCTACAAAGTAAATCTGGACATGCAGGGCTATCTGACAGAGTGAAATTTACACAAGGAATTGGAGTCTGTAATTGATACATTCCAGAAACATGTTATATTATTGGAAAAGAAAATCAGAAAACCAAAAATTACATTTAGGATGCCATAGGACTTAATTAGTAATTTAGGTTAGAACAGTTTCTGCTGATGAGAGGTTTTGGTGTGTTCTTATGGGTTGATAGCTGAAGAGAACAGAGGGACTAAAGTTCACAGCTGTATTTGTGTGTGTGTGTGTGTGTGTGTGTGTGTATACCACAATGTATTTATCCACTCATTGATGGGCATTTGGGCTGGTTCCATATTGTGCAATTGTGAATTGTGCTGCTATAAAAACACACCTGAAAGTATCTTTTGAATAACTTATTTTCCTTTGGGTAGATATCCAATAGTGGGATTACTGAATCAAATGGCAGTTCTACCATTTAGCTATTTAAGAAATCTCCACACTGTTTTCCATAATGGTTGTACTAATTTACATTTCCACCAGCAGTGTAAAAATGTTGCCTTTTTACTATATCCTCACCAATTTTTATTTTTATTTTTCGATTATGGCCATTGTTGCAGGAGTAAGGTGGTATCACATTGTGTTTTCAATTTGCATTTCTCTGATTGTTAGTGATGTTAAGCATTTTTTCTTATGTTTGTTGGCCACTTGCATATCTTCTTTGAGAACACCCTTAGCCCATTTTCTGATGAGAGCTTTTTGTTTTCTTGCTAATTTGTTTGAATTCCTTGTAGATGCTGGATATTGGTCGTTTGCTGGATGTACAGATTGTGAAGATTTTCTCACACTCTATGGATTGCCTGTTTGCTTATTGTTTCTTTTGCTTTGCAGGAACATTTTAGCTTAATTAAGTCACAATCTTTTATCATTGTTTCTGTTGCATTTGCTTTTGGGTTCTTGGTCATGGAGCCTTTTCCTAAGCCTTTTCCTAAGGGTTTTTCTGATGTTATCTTCTAGAATGTTTATAGTTTCAGGTTTTAGATTTAAGTTCTTCATATATCTTGAATTGATTTTTGTACAAAGTGAGACATGAAGATCCAGTTTAATTCTTCTTCATCTGGCTTCCCAATTATCCCAGCACCATTTGTTCATTAGGGTGTCTTTCTCCACTTTGTTTTTTTGTTTATTTTGTCAAAGATCAGTTGGCTGTAAGTATATGGCTTTATTTCTGGGTTATCTATTGTGTTCCATTGGTCTGTGTGCCTATTTTTATCCAGCAAAGTGCTGTTTTGGTGATTATAACCTTATAGTATAGTTTGAAGTCAGGTAATGTTATTCCTCCAGATATGCTGTTTTTGTTTAGTCTTGCTTTGACTATTCAGGCTCATTTTTGGTTCCATATCAATTTTAGGATTGTCTTTTCTAGTTCTGTGAGAATGATGGTGGCATTTTCATGGGAACTGCATTGAACCTGTAGCTTGCTTTTGGCAGTACAGTCATTTTCACAATATTGATTCTTTCAGTACTATTTTGTAATTTTCCTTGCAGAGGTCTTTTGTCTCCTTGGTTGTTTATATGTTTATATTCCTAAGTGTTTTTTTTTTCTTTTTTTTTCTTTTTTTTTTGCAGCTATTGTAAAAGGGATTGAGTTATTGATTGGATTCTCAGCTTGATCACTGTCAGTGTATAGCAGAGCTACTTATTTGTGTACCTTAATTTTGTATCCTGAAGCTTTGCTGAATTCATTTATCAGTTTTAGGAGGTTTTTGGAGGAGTCTTTAGGGTTTTCTAGGTATACAATCAAATCATCAGCAAACAGCAACAGTTTGACTTCCTTATTATCAATTAGGTCGCCTTTTATTTCTTTCTTTTGTCTGATTTCCCAGCTGGTACTTCCAGTACTATGTTAAATAGAAGTGGTGAGAGTGGGCATCCTTGTCGTGTTCCAAGTCTGAGAGGAAATGCTTTCAACTTTTCCACATTCAGTATTATGTAGGCTGTGGGTTTGTCATAGATGGCTTTTATTACCTTAAGTTATGTCCCTTGTATGTCAATTTTGCTGAAGGGTTTAATCATAGCTGGATTTTGTCAAATGCTTGTTCTGCATCTATTGAGATAATTATGTGATTTTTGTTGCAAATTCTGTACATAGGATGTATCACATTTATCCACTTACGTATGTTAAACCATCCCTAAATCCCTGGCATGAAGTCAGCATATGGAGAGGTCAGGGTCATGAGTGACTTGTCAATTTGGTAGTGAAGTCACATAGCATTGGAGTAGAGAAGACAATGTGAAAGCCACTCAAACCTTAGATGGAAACGAGTAATTGGTCTGGGTGGGGGGAGTGTTGTAAATAATAAAGACCAACAAGAATGAATAAGTGAACAATACAGGCTCCTTTTCACAGTATTTTAACTAATTAATTACTTCATTTTTAATAAAGAAAAATAATAGTTTAGAAGTAGCAGTGTGAAGCAAGACGTAATCTAAACCAATTTCTTTATTCAGAGGTATATGTCATATGGTATACTTCTGCACCTTCACTTAAGAGGATGGCTGGGAATGGTGTCTTTTGGGAGACACCTAAGACCATAGGTGTTAGGGCCTTTAAAGAAGAGTTTGAGAAGTTAAGATCATTTGCTGGTAATGTGACAGGTGGAGAAAGTGGAAGAGCATAAAGGATAGGAAAAAAAAATAAAAGATGGAGTCAGATGTAAATTATTACCTGTCATTATGAAAGTCCATGATAAAGAAGAGTAGAAGTTGGCAAACTACAACTGTGAGGACACATTGAGCTTGGAACCTGTTTTTGTAATGTTTTGTTGGAACACAGATATGGTCATTCATTTACGAGTTCTCCACAGCATTTTGCTCACTACTGTGTCAAAGTGGAATAATACCAACACAAACTATGTGACCTACAAAGGCTAACGTACTTACTATATGACCTTTCATGGAGAAATGTTGGCAAAACCTTAAAGATCAATAAATTAATGGATTAAATTTGAGGAAATTTTTACAGATAATAAGAGGTATGAGTTAATGATATCTTTAAGGAGGGGTCAAGTACAACATAAGGTGATTTTCCTTTCTAACTGGAGTAATCATTAGATGGCTTAACCACGCTATGATTGTCATGTCTACTTCTGTGTACCCTTACCTTGGAAGCAAGGGTAACAGTGATTGTAGGGCCTGCAATTACATTTGGAAGGACTGAAATAAAGATTATTTCAGAAAGTGCAAACTGTACCCAAGAGCCTAGAGAAGAGATAATACTAAAGGCGTCGAGCTTAATCTAACCAGCCTAGGATGGTGATTTCTTTGGTGAAAACTTTTATTTTTGGAATACATTATGTTAACAACATAAGCATATTAACCAAAGAAATGGTGTAGGTTTCAATCTTAGGAGAGTCTCAAATATCTATTCCACCATATAGTTTCACTAAGTTCTTTTCTACTTATTTTTTGTTCTTATTTAAAATTTCGAGGACAAGCTTATTCATTAATTTCCCAACTTTAAGAAATAGAATAACATAACTGAACCTACATTTCTCAATTTGTTTATTTAGCTAGCTAATATTTATTAACCATAGGCTATGTATAAGGTACTCTTTTAGTCAATGAGTATTCAGCAAAGTTTTAGTCTTCATGAAATCAGTATTCTCATGAAACAGACAAAAAAATGTTAGAAAATACATACATAATATTATACCAGATTGTATGTTTAAAGAATAAAATTAAAGCAATAAAAATAGGAAATGGATGGACTATTTTATGCAGTCATAGAATAGTGCTTTGATAATATTTGAGCAAAGATATGAATGATCAAGAAAACTATGAGAAAATATTTTTCTGAGCAGAAAGGTATAAAGATGCTTAAATAGATATGAGCTTTGCCTGCTTGTAGGATAAAGGCCATTGTGGCTAGAGTGGGGTTATGAAGTCAGAGAGACAGCCAAGGACCTTATTAAGTAGAAGCTGTATATACAGTAAGAAATTTGCATTATAATATAACATTTAAAAATTACTGGCTGCTCATAGTGGCATGCACTGTAAACCCAGTGACTCAGGAGGTGGAGGCAGGAGAATTGCTTGAACCTAGGATGCTGACATTGCAGTGAGCTGAGATTTTGCTACTACACTCCAGCCTGAGCAACAGAGAGAGACTCCATCTGAAAAAATAATAATGATAAATAAATTTTAAAAAATAAAAACAAAAAGTCTGCATGTCTGCTTTTGGGAAAATTAACTACAAAGAATGGGGTGCAAGAAAGGTCAGTCAGCTGGCTGAGAAGTCTTGCTTCAGGGTAAAATTTTATGTGTGGTTTATCAGGCTTGATCATAGGTAATGGAAAGGCTTTGCCTGTCTGGCCTCATTGGTAGAAGCTGTTTTCACCTCACCAAACTTGGTGTTTGGGTATGCATTATATGTTTACTGGAAAGATTTGCAGTCAAGGGCTCAGGTACTCCCTACTTTAGCAAACCATGCTCAGACACATATTTGCCTTGTTAACCCAGGCACCATCATTCAGAGGCCTGCATACCTAAGGCCTTTGCTAAAGCACTTCCCAGGTGCCTTTGCCAAAATCCCTTTAACAGAGTCTTATACTTTTCTCCCTCTTTACTTAGTATTTTTCTATGCCTAAACCTTTCTTCTCTCTCTCTCTCTTTCTCCTTCTCTCTCTCTCTCTCTGCCACCCAGGTCCATTAAAAGTCCTGTTCAGAACTTTTTCACAGCAAATCAATTTTCCCTGTTTGTGCTGAATCCACCATGTCTTCACACAGTGCAATTCCATTGAGAAAAAAAAAATGTAACACTGGAATTTGGTGCCTCCCTCATTTGATCCTTGCTTGCACTGTCACAATATGCAAATAAAGACTGGATTGATACTTTCGGTTTAGCATGTTACCTTAATTGACCAGCTCAATACCTCATTTCATGAACAGGCTGTGATGTCTCCTGTCCTGTTTCCCCTGGACCTTCTCTTGCCCTTCCTATACTCTGTTCTGTATTTGAGAGAGGCTAGCTATTGCTATCAATGTTATAAATTCAGCTGTTGGAGGCACAGTAATAAACATAAATTGTTGCCTAGAACTTAGGGGACTAGCAAGAAATAAGGAATGATTATTGGTGGTTCAAGAGTTTGTTTTTGGGAGATAAAAATTTTCTAAAATTGATGTGATGGTTGCACATTCTGTGAATATAAAAAAAAATCTTGATTTGTATACTTAAAATTGGTAAATAATATGGTGTATCAACTATGTCTCAATAAAGCTTTTGAATATTTATGGTGACATTTAAACTAATTGAACTTAGAGATTTATTAAGTAAAAAAATATCATTACAAATCTAATGTAGAAAAAGAAAAGTGAGGGACTACACATTGAGATTTGGGAGTCACTTAGGTTGACCCCATTACCTGACTATTCTAAACAGTGTTTGATTTAATCATCCCATATTGTAGTTCCAAACTCTGTCACTTTGTACCTCATTAATATATATAATTATACATTGTTAATTTATGGTAAATTAAAAAAAAATATTTGTGGAACTAGTATTTTGAGATCAGAAAGGGAAGGAAGATCTGTAAAGGAACCACAGAGAGAAGGTAGATAAGGACACAGCCATGGCAAGGAAGCCATGCAAATAAAGTTTTTCAGGAAGGAGACAGTGATGCTCCTGGGAGATCAGGTAATCTAATGTAAAAGTACTGGACATTGAACAGGCCAAGATGGAAGCTGTTCCCAAACTTGGTACACAAGCTTCACTGAGGTGGTAAGTGGTAGGAAAAAAAAAAAAATCCTGGAGTTAGTTAATAAGAAATTAAAAAGTAAATAAATGAGAAATGTTAGTACAAAATTTTGGAGAAGTTTTGTTATACACAGACTAATGAGGAAACATCTGGAGCTGTATGTATAGTTTCCAGGAAATTTATTTACATGGTATGGAATAAGGATTATTAGGCAAAAGAAAGAAAACTTTGATGAAGTAGGAATATAAATAAAGCATTATAGGAGCTATTTCCCTCGATGTCAAGAGTAGATGGGATTCATGGCACATCCAGTAAGTTCAGCAGTTCTAGCAAGAGAATAGGTAAAATATACATGTGCTGCTTTTGTTAGTTTAGTGGATCTGCTGCTGAGAACATGAAGTAGTTCACTTGTTTGCTTAAATTTTCTCACTGAAATACAAAGCAATCTCCTGAGTCAAATGTAATAATAGATTTGAGATAGTAAAGAAGACATAAAAGATCATTCTCAGAGATTAGAAGAGGTGACAGATTAGAGAAAGTGGAAGCATTGCAAGATATTACAAAGATTTTGCCCAAGATTTGTGGTCATTTACTTAGAGTAAAAATAATCAGTACAGTTAGGAGTCTTTTTTTCATCTACTTGCTTTTGCTCAATTTTGGGCATGAAGAATGAAAAACAACAAGCAAGATTCAAATATGATATTGATGAAATTCAACTAAAATATAATTCAAGAATTTAGAATTTAATATACAGGCAGCAAGATGCTGCAACCAGGTTATTGGATGATTGATTACCCACTTCTTAAAGTCTTATTCTTCAATTTGGTATGTTAATAAATTCGCTCTGACCTAAACCTAAAGAAGAAGTGGTAGAAAACCTGTCTTCTCCGTGGGATATAAAAATATACCTTAAGTGTAATATGGGTACACAATTTAATTCAAATGTTTGATTCCAGTATTGACCCTGATATTTCAGAAAATTGTGGTTAATTGGGTAACTCTAGTTATTGAAATATTAATATAATATTTATGATCTTTATATAAATATATATGATCTTTAAATGAAAATATAAATAATTATGATCTTTAAATTATTAATTTTGAATACCTAAGCAACTTCTTAGTTTCACATTTCTCATCAATATGTAACCATCATTAAATATTATCTACAATATACTTATTGTATTCTTAATGTAACAATTTTAGCATTCTTGTGTGCTTTACATAAGATGTCATCTTGTTTTAAAACATGTTTAATGAAAAACTTTTTATTTAGTGTTTAAACAAGATTTATGTTTACTAAAAATGTAAATGATCCCTAAGTTCAAATTATTTTTATCAGAAACCTTATATAGTTTGTGAAAGTTGTCAGAATTAAAATGGAGTCACTGATGTTGAGAAAACCGTGACAAATAGAGCCAGGGAAGTCCATGAAAGAGGGTTCTCATGCTTGTATGACTGATAACAAAAGCTATTATAAATGACTGCAAAAAACAACATCTTGCACAAAAGCCATTGCAAGCTTTCACAAAGAGCATTTCTGCAAAGACATCTGCCCTCCAATTTCATGTTGAATCCTGACCTGGTATCATTTTTTCCAATCTTTGTACCCAGTAATAATTATTTCAAAGTAATTATATAATCCTCCTAATTTTTATTGTTTAAAAACCTGTCTTCCTTCCTTTGGCCTGTTAAATATGTACATAGGTTGCTATGGAATGTGTATTTACATTGCAATGATTTATTTTTGAATAGATTTTCTTTTTTTTTTTTTTTTTTTTTTTTTTTTTTATTTGGTTTTTTTTTTTTTTTTTGATTACATATTTTAAAAAAAAAAATTTTAAAAAAAAAATCAAGTTTTTTTTTATTACAATTTTT